>NC_047503.1:24571558-24871558 GCF_902827115.2 Pseudochaenichthys georgianus | reverse complement strand
TCGGACCTGAGGCCGTATGTTTTGGACACTCGGGTAAAGAGAGGGGCGGAGTTGTCAACTGATCACCATCTGGTGGTGAGTTGGGTCGAGTGGCGGGGGAAGCCTCTGGATAGACCTGGTAAGCCCAAACGTGTAGTTCGGGTGAACTGGGAACGTCTGGAGGAATCCCAAGTTCAGGAGGCCTTCAACTCACACCTCCGGCGGAGCTTTTCGGGCATTCCTGTGGAGGTTGGGGACATTGAATCAGAGTGGTCGGTGTTCAAAGCCTCTATTGCCGAAGCCGCGGTGGGGAGCTGTGGTCTCAAGGTCCTAGGTGCCTCAAGGGGCGGTAACCCTCGAACCTCCTGGTGGACACCGGTGGTCAGGGAAGCCGTCCGACTGAAGAAGGAGGCCTTCAGGGATTTTTTATCCCGGGGGACTCCCGAGGCAGTTGCAAGGTACAGACAGGCCCGAAGGGCAGCAGCCTCATCCGTGGCTGAGGCAAAGCAGCGGGTGTGGGAGAAGTTTGGAGAAGACATGGAGAAGGACTTTCGGGCGGCACCAAAGTTGTTCTGGAAAACTGTCCGACACCTCAGGAGGGGGAAGCAGGGAACCATCCAAGCTGTGTACAGTAAGGATGGGACGTTGTTGACCTCAACTGATGGAGTGTTGGGGCGTTGGAAGGAACACTTTGAGGAACTCCTGAACCCAACAACTCCGCCCTCTATGTTAGAGGCAGAGCTGGAGTATGACGGGGGATCAACACCAATCTCCCGGTGGGAGGTCACTGAGGTCGTTAAACAACTCCACAGTGGCAAAGCCCCGGGGGTGGATGAGATCCGCCCGGAAATGCTGAAGGCTCTGGGTGTTGAGGGACTGTCATGGTTGACACGTCTCATCAACGTTGCGTGGAAGTCGGAAACAGTACCGAAGGAGTGGCAGACCGGGGTGGTGGTCCCCCTTTTCAAAAAGGGGGATCAGAGGGTGTGTGCCAATTACAGAGGCATCACACTACTCAGCCTCCCCGGGAAAGTTTACTCCAAGGTACTTGAAAGGAGGGTCAGGCCGATTGTCGAACCTCAGATTGAGGAGGAACAATGCGGATTCCGTCCTGGTCGTGGAACGACGGATCAGCTTTTTACTCTCGCAAGGATCCTGGAGGGAGCCTGGGAGTACGCTTATCCGGTCTACATGTGTTTTGTAGACTTGGAGAAGGCATATGACCGGGTTCCCAGGGAGCTACTGTGGGAGGTGCTGCGGGAGTATGGGGTGAGGGGGTCTCTACTCAGGGCCATCCAATCTCTGTACTCCCAAAGCGAGAGCTGTGTCCGGGTCCTCGGCAGTAAGTCGGACCCATTTCCGGTGAGGGTTGGCCTCCGCCAGGGCTGCGCTTTGTCACCAATCCTGTTTGTAATATACATGGATCGGATTTCGAGACGTAGTCGTGGGGGGGGGGGGGGTCTGCAGTTCGGTGGACTAAGGATTGCACCACTGCTTTTTGCAGATGATGTGGTTCTGATGGCTTCATCGGTCTGCGACCTTCAGCACTCACTGGATCGGTTCGCAACCGAGTGTGAAGCGGCTGGGATGAGGATCAGCACCTCCAAATCTGAGGCCATGGTTCTCAGCAGGAAACCGATGGACTGTTCACTCCAAGTAGGGAATGAGTCCTTACCCCAAGTGAAGGAGTTCAAGTATCTCGGGGTCTTGTTCTCGAGTGAGGGAACAATGGAGCGTGAGATGGGCCGGAGAATCGGAGCAGCGGGAGCGGTACTGCAGTCGCTTTACCGCACCGTTGTGACGAAAAGGGAGCTGAGCCAGAAGGCAAAGCTCTCTGTCTACCGGGCCATTTTCGTTCCTACCCTCACCTATGGTCATGAAGGATGGGTCATGACCGAAAGAACGAGATCGCGGATACAAGCGGCCGAGATGGGTTTCCTCCGCCGGGTGGCTGGTGTCTCCCTTAGAGATAAGGTGAGAAGTTCGGTCATCAGGGAGGGACTCGGAGTTGAGCCGCTCCTCCTTCGCGTCGAAAGAAGCCAGTTGAGGTGGTTCGGGCACCTAGTTAGGATGCCACCTGGGCGCCTCCCTAGGGAGGTGTTCCAGGCACGTCCAGCTGGGAAGAGACCAAGGGGTAGACCTAGGACCAGGTGGAGGGATTATATCTCTTCGCTGGCCTGGGAGCGCCTTGGGATCCCCCAGTCAGAGCTGGTTGATGTCGCCAGGGAAAAGAAAGTTTGGGGCTCTCTGCTGGAACTGCTACCCCCGCGACCCGACCACGGATAAGTGGGAGAAGATGGATGGATGGATAATGATAATTTATTTGTATAGCACCTTTCATACAACAAGTGCAGTCCATAGTACTTCACATAGACATTTCACAGAAAATCACACAGAACACAGATACCAGTAAAATGCATAAAAACAAACTAAAAATGGCATAGAGTAGACATATATAGAATTGAATTATTGATCAATAGTCTTTAGGGTTCTGTTCTTACATTTGTTTGCTATTAAATAAAATATCCTATCTTTTTTAGACAGGATTTTCACGCACTGCTGTACAAATCTGCACATTTCAAAATGATACGGTTAACGGTCCGTCCTTACTCAACATGTCACAATATTTGTCAGTAGTTTGAATTGGCAGGGGAGATGGCAGGAGACTGTTGTTTTGTTACTGTGACTATTGTTGCATGCGCCCACTTCCCAGCTCTCCCATCCCCCTGGTCTCTTTGGAAAATGTGCAGTACGATTCAGACATGAAGACAGACAATCATCTCTTCTTTTTACAGGTGAGTGTCATTGCTTAAAATGTTCTAGTAATGCCGGTTTTTGTTATTAAACCACAATCCAAGACCTTGTTTGAAATGCTTACATCTATACGCTAATCTGTAGTCACTGTGCTGCTCTTCATAGAATCAGATGGAAAGATGAAGAATCCTGTTTATGTGTGATATTTAATATGTGGCTTTTCCAGGGTTATGATTAAATTAGACATATTTTGCAACTTCTTTCTTTGAATATCTTATAATAGATCCTAATCTGTATAACAACATCATTCTAATATTATATATTCACAAATAAAACTGAGATGTAGTCATCAAGAATGCATTTTAATCATAACCAAACTGTTAAATGGCTGTTAACTCTGTACAACATGTATCAGGGTATTTATAATATCACCTAGCAATATGGGCAACATCATCACACTGAATGTAATGTTTTTTATAAACTTGATTGCAAAATGTAAATGTCTACTCTCAATGTAAATTGACATTAAATTCAGGATTTTTTGGATGATAGCAGAGGCATAACACAAAAATAAAACAGACTTATACAATTATGATTCTTGCAGACGTGATGTTTCTCAATTAGGTACAATTATAAGAAGGACAAAGGGAAAATGGCTGTGAAGATGATTGCCGAAGTGCCCTTCGCCTCACTGAGGGGGGATTTGCAGAGTTTTTGGCACTGTTTACCCACCAACAGCCTTTGTGACAAGAAGATATAGAGTAAAGATGTACTAAAAGTAATATTTACAAACCTGAACCTAGATATGGGTATCATTTCATATTTATTTGTTTACAAATTTGTATACATAGTACACGCCAAACTAAAATCAAAATATTCATTCAGCATCATTTTCCTATCACAGTCCCTGTGGTGTTCATTACAATCTATTACAAGTTAGCTTGAACATCTGCTCCCTGCTCACTTTGCTCGCACTGAGAATTACACGCAATTCTCTCAAAACTCACAAAAACTCACCTCTTCAATCTGGCTTTTAATGTGTGATTGTTTTTGTATTATTTGACTTTAACTTTAACTATATATATTTATTTGGTGTTCTTTTCTTTTCACTATATCTGTAAAACGTCTTTGAGCACCTGGAAAAGCACTAGCTTTAATTAATCTATTATTATTATTATTCTTAATTCTGCTCATTACAGTCATATTTCTTCTGCTGTGTGATAATCTGTAATGAGCAATGCATGAATCCAGATAAGTTAAAGTTATTTGCTGGTATGAGCTGAAATGTACGGAGACCCTAAAGGTTCATGGAGGGGAAAAAAAGTATCTTGTGCGTACGATACTACGGAGCCCTGGAGGGTTCATAGAGAGAAAAATAAATAAAACGAGGCCACGCTTTATTAACTTGTGCGCACAAGATGTAATTCGTGGCCTCAATTTAAATAAAACGAGGCCACACATTTGACCAATCACAAACATGGAGAAGCGTGCTGACAGCGCAGCGTCATACTTCATGAATGAATAGTAAATAGCAAATCCTGCTTCGTAGTACAGGCCACTGGTGCCGCAGAGATTTCATAAAGTGAAGAAGGTTTTCCTTCTATAAAACAGCTGTGGGCAGCAGATACTGTGCTTACTTCACTGTGTTTCCCTTCATTAGAACAGCTGAATAGAGATCGAGGCTGCTACGTTTAACCACACACACCTCTACACACATCGAACTGTCCGATTATTCCCCGTATTACTCGTTTTATGAAGGAGATGTCCGGTCACAAGGGCGCATGATGTGTGTGTGTGTGTGTGTGTGTGTTTGTGCTCAGCTCCACTCTGTGTGTGTGTGTGTGTGTGTGTGTGTGTGTGTGTGTGTGTGTGTGTGTGTGTGTGTGTGTGTGTGTGTGTGTGTGTGTGTGTGTGTGTGTGTGTGTGTGTGTGTGTGTGTGTGTGTGTGTGTGTGTGTGTGTGTGTGTGTGTGTGTGTGTGTGTGTGTGTGTGTGTGAGAGACCAGCATTAGTTTTCAAATTGCCATGAACAGTAATTTACACACATCTGGTTCTCCATAGTTATATGTGTATATGTTCCCAAGTGAAATAAATGTGTGTAATCTTAATCTCGATGTAGTGCTATAGTCCTGCCGGAGTGCACCGGAACGAACGACACTATCATAAACAAATGCCCACACACACACACACACACACACACACACACACACACACACACACACACACACACACACACACACACACACACACACACACACACACACACACACACACACACACACACACACGGCGACCGGACATATTCTTCATAAAACTAATGATATGGCGTAATAATCGGGCAGTTGGATGTGTTTTACCATCGTGCGCAAAAATGTATAAAACGTGGCCTCGTTTTATTTATTTTTCTCTTTTATGTTCTCTTTGAGAAAGTGTGAATGTAGTTCCAATTCAACAGACCTGATAGCTAATGTGGATAATTCCATGCACGTTAAACTAATCAATAACTTCCCTCTGTCAGAGCATTTCTTGGTTATGTAGACACAAAAGGGAAATACATATCGTTCTCCTCATTATATCAACATCTGGGATGAAAATAACATCTGTCTTTTCTTTCTAAACAAAGCATAGAGATGGCCTTTTAGATAAGGCAACTCCACTAAAACAAGGTCTTTTTAAGCCCACAGACTTTAGTGATTCCTTCATCGAACTAAAATGTACTTAGAGATTAACTAATGAGAAGTAACCATGGAGCAGCAATTGGGTCATAATAAACACAATTCTGGGTGGTTCGTCAAATATTTCGCTGTTAATGTACCATACAACAGTGTAGGCAAACTGTGATGAAATGTCTCACTTAATCTGCAAAATCAGACTGAAACAGTAATTTCTCACAACTGTATCTATGTGTTTTGACAGGCTTGATTAGACCATGGATAAAGGCAGCTTGGAAATGTTCGAAAAGGCTAACACGTCTCTTCAGATTGAACTTCAATCCTGTGCTACATTTAGGAACCAGGCTTCTCGCTTTTTTCTGTATGCCTTCCTCTCTGTTGGCATCATGTGCACAGTGGTGGGAAACTTTCTGGTGGTCTTGTCCATTGCCTACTTCAAGCAGTTGCAGTCCCCCACAAACTCCTTCGTCATGTCCCTGGCAGTTGCTGACTGCCTTGTTGGCCTGGTAGTGATGCCTTATAGTATGATTCGGACGGTGGAGGGATGCTGGTACTTTGGTGTCCTTTTTTGTCAGCTTCACTCTAGCCTTGATGTCATGCTCTGCACTGCCTCTATATTCCATCTCAGCTGCATTGCATATGACCGCTACTACGCTGTCTGCAACCCGCTAGTTTACTCTTTAAAAATGTCCCACAGTCGGGTAGCTCTCCTTATTTTTGTATGTTGGGCTGTTCCCATGCTCATCTCCTTTTGCCCAATAATGCTAGATCTTCATGTGGCAGGTGTGGACATCCTGATCCCTGAAGATGTATGCGTGTTCCTGGTCAATCGCATTTATGCTGTCATGGCTTCCTTGGTAGCCTTTTACTTGCCAATGGCTATCATGCTGATCGCTTATTGGAAGATCTTCAAAGCTGCCAAGCGGCAGGCAAGGCAAATCAGCGCCATGGAAAGCCAAATGGCTTCTGGAGTCGGAAAGGATTCAAGCAAGAAAAAAAGACACAGAAACACTATGAAGAGGGAAAGAAAGGCAGCAAAAACTTTGGGTATCATCATGGGAGTTTTCCTAATCTTCTGGATGCCCTTCTTTACAGTCAACATTGTGGACCCTTTTATTGAATACAGCACAGAGGTGGTTGTCTGGGATATATTTTTGTGGCTAGGATATATCAACTCCTCTTTAAATCCCTTCCTATATGGTTTCTTCAACCATTCCTTCCGTAGGGCATTCCTCATGTTCATTGGCTGCAGGGTATGCCTGCCTGGATCCTCCCCTGGGATGGATCTGTCACACACTAGGAAAGACCCAAATGAACGTGCAGATCAACAATGAATTTAAAGAAAGTGTCTGTATATTTTGTGTTGCCTTTTGTAAATTAAGGGCAATATTAAGAGTGCTTCAACTGCAAATGTTTTTCAACTTCTAGAAAAAAATAAGTTTAAAATCAGAATAAATGTAATACAATAACAAATAGTGACGTGGGTCTGCCTCCAACCACCGCTTGATAAGGATTGTTTTAAATCACCTGTTTTTATTTCATGTAAAGAAAGTGTGCTCTTGATGTTCTAACTTTTGTTTTGCGTCTGCCACAAAGGATTTTCCTATTTCCACTTCTAAGTATTTTACCTTTGGACCTTTTTTGCAATAAATGTGTCATTGTTATATTTTTAAATTCAACCAGAAGTGTGAACTGCAGGAATAATTTGAACAGATCTATCCTCTACCTGCCAGTTACCGTCCACTATGTATGTCTGGCTCTAGGATATGAAAGGCTCTATCTTGAAGTTGAATCATTCATGTGTGTATAGCGACAATCAAGGCTGTGGTATGTTCTTTTTTAAATAATAAGAAGAGAAGCTTCGAATGGAATCAGATAAGTCTAGACATTGCCACAACTGGAAAATATATATACTGGTGAGGTGAAGGACAGAGAAAAACTGAAATAAAAAGAAAAAACAATTGATGTGACCTAAAAAAGGGGGGGAGATTTGGAAGATGTACAAGGCAATACTTGAAGGGCAACGTCAACAGGGTTTGTGAAGCATCCAAGGGTGACAAAGAGAGTTTTATACATCAGGTAAAAACCTTATTAATACTTTGTCATGAGGTTAGTTTGTGTGTTTAACTTTTTTATTTGACCTGTGTCATGTCTGTTCTATTTCATATAGGCTTCGCCCTCTAAGGCTATCGCTATTGGGTAATCCCCTGCACACCCGCGCAGCACTGAAACACTTGTAGTCCATGCCCACCTGTGAGGTGGGCCCCATCCTCGGGCTCACTTCCGGTATAAATAGGAAGGAGGCCCTACAATCTGTTCCCTCCCTCTTTTCTTCAGCACTCCGGGACTGAAGCACTGTAGAGACACTAAAGAGTAAAGGCTCTTTAAGAGCCACCTCGAAAAAGATCCTTAAACATGAGTACACAAGGTTGTGTTAGAGTTTGCTCCTCATGCCAGACGAATCCTGCCTGGGGTCGGAGCACGCACACACAGCTCTCGCCCAGCAGGTGTCATGTGCTCATTGTCATTGTGCCCATCTCCCTCTGGCCGACAGACAGCGAAGAGCGGACGCTCTCACTACTGCGGCCGAGGAGGATGATTGGCCAGTCCAGGAGTCCTACTCCGTGTTTCTCCTGGGTACAGACCGTCGGGAGTGACCCGGTCTGGCCGCGCTTCCCGGCCACCCAGAAGTGCCAGGAGAGAGCGGCGACGGATGTTGGTTTTCCGACCGCGCCTCCTCTGGAGCCGAACCTGACGGCATTGTTCTGGGTGAAGCAGGCCAGCACGGTCGCCACACGGCGTACCTTGCTTTCCTCCCCCGGGGACCAGGTTGTCGTCCGCCAGACTGACCGGATGCATCAGTGTGCCTTCCAGGCGTCTGCAGCACGACATCACTCTCTGTCTCACTCCACAGTGAGACTATGAGAACAGCCCTCCATGCCCTCCGAGGCTTCGGAGGAGATAGAGGAAAGTGCTGCTGGATGCTCCAATCAGCCCGGACGGGCTGTTCGGACCCCAGTTCCACGCCATGGTGGAGTCCATGAAAACTGCTGCAGCAGCAGAGCCCGCAGAGCCTGCTGTTTTTAAACTATCGGTCAATAAACTGCAGAGCTCGCGGCATTCCTCTGTCCGAGATATACCTCCTACACACGGTCATAATGAGCCCACGAGTGCCGTTATAACGCCTCATGTGGACAGCACTGCACACACCTCCACTCATCCCCTGAGCGTGTACGCACCGCATGATGAGAGCCGGAGTGAAATGCAGCGTGTGGAGGCTCCATCACAGCCCTTTCGGTCCAGGCCCACCTTGGGCAGCGGCGGCGAGGGCTCTGGTGTGGCTCGTCACATGACGACCACAGCACATCACGAGCATGTATGTCCACTCTCAGAGTATTTCTCAGAGTGGCAGCGCATGTGTCTGATGGACAGATGGATGAGCAGGCGTAGCGCTCTAAGTGCTGGGCCCCACTGGCTCCAGGAATAGCTGAAGAAAAGCTGTTTGTGAGGGAGCAGATTGTCGGGCCTCCTTCCTATTTATACCGGAAGTGAGCCCGAGGGTGGGGCCCACCTCACAGGTGGGCGTGGACTACAAGTGTTTCAGTGCTGCGCGGGTGCGCAGAGGATTACCCAATAGCGATAGCCTTAGAGGGCTATGCCTATACTCATAGAAGCTGGGGTTACAGTAGGTAACTTCAGTTTTTCCTTCCTGTCTCTGTTTTCCCTCCTTTTTGATTACCTGATTTTGTTCACCTGGTGCCTTTGTTTTTTGCCTTCCCTCAACAGCAGTGTATGGTCTTTATGATTAGTCTTGCGTGTTCTTTGTCGGTTTGTCACCTCCTACCTGTTTCCCCCGAGGTCAAGCCTGTATTACCGTTCATTTTTCACATGCCCTCAGGTCTCTACTAGTTTAGTTTTTCTTTACTTTTGTTTTTTTATCATCTTCATTTGATTAAAAGTTAGCTTTTTGATTATACTTTATACTTGCCTCCAGTTCATTCTGGGTTTGGGTCTGGATTTGTCTTACTTATAATTCTGCTATTCTTTAGGATTTTGACTTACAAACCAAAGTTAACCTGTTCATATGTTGTGTATGGTGACCTTACCGGGCTGTGTCACAGATGTTAATGTAAGGATGGTACTATTTATTGGTATTTGAATGCCTCTGTGCCATTACTAAAAAAAAGAATACTATGATTTGCAGGTCTTCAGACAACTGCAAGACCTGGAGATACATGTGAAGGTGAGTGTGAACAAAATAAATGAAAGGCAAAACTCACATTTATTGTAGGTAATATTTACACTGACAACCTGTAATTTTACTGGCAGGACTCTTAGTTTCACTATAACCAGAATCTAGGTTATTTGCAAGTAAATGAGGAGCAGTCCTGGGCAGTGGCGAGCCGTGACTTATTTTATACCTAGGCCCTTTGACCCCCCCCCCCCCCCCCCCCTCAGTCCACCAAGATGGCTGGTGGTTATATTATACAGGAGTAAATCAAAACCAATTAGAAAGAGTACTGTAGCCCTGTAAATTGCACCTCAATAGATGTTTCAAGCAATTTATACTTCTGGTCAAAACCCCAGTGACTCATTTAAAATCTGATATTTTGATAGCAGTTGGCCAGATGCTGATATTGGTTGAGATGTAACATGCTTGAAAAATGAGCAGTGCTGCAGCCTTTTTCTGATGTGTGTGATTTGGTGTTTAAATTGACTCTTGCAGTTTAAAAACAACTGCTGCGCTTATAAATTAACAAATAACTTGAACATGTTAACATTGATACTTGGCCACTTTGATTGGCCAGATTAAGCTCAGTTTAATCAGATTGACTCTGATTCTATTCATTTCATATTTAACTTAATCATATGTAGTGTGACATTGACAACTTTTGCTATTTAATTGTAGATTGGGTAGGTATGAGGGGCAGAAGAAAATAATGAATGCATTGAAGCAAAGCTATTATACTATTGTGGTTGTTATACACAGTGGTCTAATCATAAAGCAGGATTCATTTTGTGAACAAGCTGGCAAAATAGAGTCCTGTGAAAATAGGAATGTGAAATTAGGTTCTGATTTGAAAGTATAAAAGTAAATGTTCATCTGCATTCTCTTTAGCAGCACCAAGCCATTGTTACAGTCCATTATTGTTTTAGCACCGGTGCTGTCTGTACAAAATAAGCAATCAAGCGAGTCTCTCAGGAGGGCTGTCTTTCTTTGTTAACATGTACCTTTATAACAGCACATTGCAGTAAGAACCAGTGAATTGTATCACTCCATTTAAAAAACAACTTTGAGTTATGATGTTAAAGTCTGTTTTCTTTACAGAAGAATGAGTGAGAATAATGTAATAATGTTTTGGAGGGCATGTGTTAAAGACCAAAACATAGAGCTGTGGAACCATGACAACAAGCTATTATTGATTTATTTGTATTTGTTGTTGATCATTGGTTTTGTGTGTATACCATACATTTTTATTCCTACCAATAATGGCCGGAGTTTGATAGTTCATCCCATATACTTCAATATGTGGCCTTTGTATTTGTTACTGTCAGAGGTATAGTATGTTTTAATCCTTTATGGGTTGTCTTTTGAAATTAATTGTATTCTGTTTTTTTTTCATCTCTTTATTGTCATGTTTTTGGTCATGATTACAAATGAAAACTACTTGTTTGACTTTCCCCTGTGTGAAAAACATTAAGTATTACAGGGTTGCCAACTCTCACGCATCTGGCGTGTGACACACGCTTTCACTCTCGGTGGCTGTGTCTCAATTCAGGGGTTGTATCCTTAGAAGGGTGCATTCGTAGACCGCATACGTCACTTCCGCCGAAAGAAGGCTGTCCCAATTCAATCAATCAATCAATCAATCAATCAATGTTTATTTATATAGCCCAATATCACAAATGTTACATTTGTCTCAGTGGTCTTCACAGTGTGTACAGAATATCAGTATGACAATACGACACCCTCTGTCCTTAGACCCTCACATCGTACAAGGAAAAACTTCCAAAGAAAACCCAGTTTAAAGGGAAAAATGGGAGAAACCTCAGGGAGAGCAACAGAGGAGGGATCCCTCTCCCAGGACGGACAGACGTGCAATAGATGCCGTGTGTAAATTGAAAAGATAATACATTTGCAACATAGGTAGTCCAAATGTTTGGAAATGCATGTGTGTATAATAGGAAGATGAATCCACGAGGATATCCATCCAGGACCTATGATCCAGGACCACAGCCACGACTCAAGATCCAGCGCTCGCGATCCAGGACACAGGACCGCAGGATCATCCATGACTCCGGATCCCAGCGTATATAGACACCAAAAAGAAAGACATTTGGGGAAGCTGGGTTAATCGGAACATGAGTGTACACGGGTATAGACAGAGAGAAGGAAGAAGTAAGATGTCCCCCGACAAACTAAGCCTATATCAGCAAAACTAGGGGCTGAATCTAATCAGCCCTAACTATAAGCTTTATCAAAAAGGAAGGTCTTAAGCGCACTCTTAAAAACGGATAGGGTGTCTGCCGCCCGAACACAAACTGGAAGCTGATTCCACAAATGTGGAGCTTGATAAGAAAAGGCTCTGGCTCCCATTGTACTTTTAAAGATTCTAGGAACAACCAACAACCCTGCATTCTTGGAACGCAATGCCCTAGTAGGACAGTAGGGTATAATGAGTTATTTAAGGTAAGATGGCGCCTGCCCATTAAGGGCTTTGTAGGCGAGAAGAAGAATTTTAAATTCTATCCTGTGTTCTATAGGGAGCCAGTGTAAGGCAGCCAGAACAGGAGTAATGTGGTCCCTTTTCCTAACTCTGGTTAGTACACGAGCCGCAGCATTTTGAATCAGCTGAAGCGACTTGATTGACTTCTTGGTACTCCCTGATAATAAAGAGTTACAATAATCCAGCCTAGAAGTAACAAATGCATGGACTAGTTTCTCTGCATCGTTTTGAGGCAAGATATACCTGATTTTTGCAATGTTACGTAGATGGAAGTAGGCGGTCCTTGAAATTGATTTTATGTGGGCGTTAAAGGATAAATCCTGATCAAATATAACACCAAGATTCCTTACAGTCTCACTGGAGGCCAAATTAATGCCATCCATAGTTAGTATGTCTTTAGATAATTTGTTTCGTAGATTCTTCGGGCCAAGTACAATAACTTCAGTTTTGGTCGTGTTTAACATCAAAAAGTTTAAGGTCATCCACGTTTTTAAGTCCTTAAGGCAGTCTTGAATTTTATTTAGATGATTAATTTCATCAGGCTTGATTGATAAATATAGTTGAGTATCATCCGCATAACAATGAAAGTTTACAGAATGATTTCTTATAATATTGCCTAACGGAAGCATATATAATGTGAACAAAATAGGTCCGAGCACTGAGCCCTGTGGCACTCCATGGCTAACTTTGGTTTGCGTGGAAGATTCATCGTTAACACGTACAAACTGAGAGCGTTCAGATAGATAGGACCTAAACCAGCCTAAAGCAGTTCCCTGTATGCCAACTAAGTGCTCTAGTCTTTGCAATAGGATATCATGGTCGATAGTATCAAATGCAGCACTGAGATCGAGCAAAACAAGAATAGAGACAAGTCCCTTGTCTGAGGCTATTAGAATGTCATTTGTGACTTTAACCAGAGCTGTCTCTGTGCTATGATGTGTTCTAAAGCCAGACTGAAAATCTTCAAATAAATCATTGTTTTTTAAGTAATCACACAGCTGTTTTGCGACCGCTTTCTCAAGAATTTTTGAGAGGAACGGAAGATTAGAAATAGGTCTATAGTTGGCTAAAACCTCTGGATCGAGGTTGTGCTTTTTAAGAAGCGGTTTTATCACTGCTACGTTGAATGATTGTGGAACATAGCCTGATAATAAAGACATATTCATAATATTTAATAAAGAAGTGCTAATTAATGGAAAAACTTCCTTCAACAGCTTAGTTGTAATTGGGTCTAACATGCACGTTGATGGTTTAGAAGAGAGAATCATTGAATGTAATTGTTCAAGGTTAATGGCTGAAAAGCATTCTAGTTTACTATCTAGTGTAATATTAGAACTTACGATTCCGGGAGCTGTTGATAACACTATACTGGTCGAAGGCAAGAGGTCATTAATTTTGTTTCTAAGAGTAACAATTTTATCGTTAAAAAAGCACATAAAATCATTACTACTGAGTGCTAAGGGAATAGAAGGCTCAATCGAGCTGTGGCTCTCTGTCAGCCTGGCTACAGTGCTGAAAATAAATCTTGCATTATTCTTATTCTCATCTATTAATGAAGAGTAGTAGGCTGCTCTCGCTTTACGCAGTGCTTTCTTATATTCATTGAGAGTAATATGCCAAATTAAACGAGATTCTTCAAGTTTAGTGGAACGCCATATCCTTTCAAGTTGTCTAGACTTTTGCTTTATTTTGAGGGTTTCGGCATTATGCCATGGAGCTAATCTATGTTGTTTTATTTTCTTCTTTTTCAAAGGAGCAACAGAGTCTAATTTTATTCGCAGCGCATCTATAGCACTATCAACAACATGATCAATTTGGGGTGGTGTACATTTTGTATAAGTTTCCTCCCCTACATGCAGACATGCTATCGAGTTAAGTATTGGTTGAATCTCTTCCTTAAATGTGGCTATAGCACTAACAGATAGGTTTCTGCTGCAAGAGCTTTTGACTAATGCTTTGTAGTCTAGTAACAGTACTTCAAAAGTTACTAAGAAATGGTCGGATAAAGCAGGATTATGCGGTTCGACTAATAGTTGCTCAATTTCAATACCATAAGTCAGAACAAGGTTGAGAGTGTGATTATAACAGTGGGTTGGTTTATTTACACTCTGACAGAAACCAACAGAATCTAATATAGAGTTAAATGCAACAGTATGCAACAGGCTATTTTTATCATCGTCAACATGAATATTAAAGTCACCTACGATAATTACTTTGTCTGTTTTAAGAACCAAAGTTGATAAAAACTCAGAGAATTCTGATAAGAATTCTGAATAAGGACCTGGTGCACGATACACTGTAACAAATAAGATTGGCTGCAAAGTTTTCCAGGTCGGATGCGTAAGACTAAAAACGAGGCTTTCAAAAGAGGTATAATTACATTTTGGTTTAGTATTGATAAGTAAACTTGAGTCAAAGATTGCTGCAACTCCACCTCCTCGGCCCGTGCCTTGAGCAATATGAGTGTTGACATGGCTGGGTGGAGTGGCCTCATTTATGCTGACATATTCTTCATGTCTCAACCAAGTTTCAGTGAGACAGCATATATCAATATCTGATATATAATATATAATCTGATATTAAATAATTTACCAATATTGCTTTAGATGCTAGAGATCTTATGTTTAAGAGACCACATTTAATCTTCCTGTTTTGTTGCACTGTAGTAGTTGTTACATTTACTTTTATTAGGTTATTATGTATGACACCTCTATTAGGTTTTACCTTAAATTGTCCTTGGGCAGACACACACACCGCTAATATTGGGTATTTTATTGGGTTCGGGATTCCTATGGGTGACTGCCTAGGAGAGAGCGCAGAGAAGCGTGTAAGACTGCGACTCTGCCTCCTGGTCTCAACTCCAGTTTGTCATGGATTACGTCCACAAAGCCCTGAAATGTTTGCCGAAATGAGATCTGCACCTTTCAGAGTAGGGTGAATGCCGTCTCTCTTAATCAGACCAGGTTTTCCCCAGAAGGCTGTCCAATTATTTACGAAGCCCACATTGTTTGCTGGGCACCACCAAGACAACCAGCGCTGAAATGATGACATGCGGCTATACATGTCATCATTGATCAGATTGGGGAGGGGACCAGAGAAGATTACGGTGTCCGACATTGTTTTAGCATAACTACACACCGACTCCACATTAAGTTTGGTGCATTCTGATTGGCGTAAACGAACATCATTACCACCGACGTGAATAACAATCCTACTGTATTTACGTTTATCTTTAGCCAGCAGTTTAAGATGCGCCTCAACGTCGCCCGCTCTGGCCCCCGGAATGCATGTGACTGTGGAGGCTTCGGTCTCTAAATTCACGTGTCTCATAATAGAGCTACCAATAACCAGAGTTGGCTTCTCAGCGGGTGTCTCGCTGAGTGGGGAATATCTGTTAGATACGTGAACGGGTTGGTGGGGACCTGCGGGTTTCGCGTTATGCCCCTTCTGAACAGTCACCCAGCCTCCCTGCTGCTCGGGAGTTGCCGGGGGACGGCTAAGAGGAGCTACATTTTGCCGGTCCGCACATGCTAACATGGGCTTTACTTTAGCTGAGTTACTTTCTAAGATGCGGAGCCGGGCTTCTATGGCTATGATTCCCGCCTCCAACCTAACAACTATACTACATTTAACACATGTATCCTTACCAGTAAGGGAGGCCGGGAAGTAACCAAACATGAGACAGGAAGAGCAGGAAATAGCACCAGAAGGTGGGGAAAGAGCCATGGCTAGCTATCAAGCTAAAGTAGCTACCGTTAGCACCAATTAAAAAAAAAGACGAGACTCCTCCGAATGCGGCCCACGAATGCAGCCTACTTTTCCCCAATTTGAAGGATACATCTGATGTACACTCCGTGGCCTACCATATCCCAGGGTGCAATGCGCGCAGGGAAGAGGGAGTTTTTTTCAAATGAAATGGCTTGCGGTCTCCCCAGCAGAATGGATTTAAAAGCAGCCGCAAGCGGAGGAATCACTAATAAATGTGAGTATAGAGAACCGCAGTGACGCATCCTAAAACCCAGAAGTAAGTTAGCAGTTTTAGCACTTCCGGTTCCTTCGTCAAAAAGCAATGCATTTTCTCCATAGGGTTTTGGAAAATAGCTCGAAATAAGGTCTGTGGTTGACACAAATTTAAGAGATAAATCACGTTTTATTCTACGACATTAAATACATCAGCAGTGACCCCACTGGTGATTTCTGAAGAGTTGACGTGTCTGAAAAATGATGGTTGTTACTGAGTGGCTGAATAGGACTACAGAAATTGTCCAGGCCGTTGTACGTCATTACGCCGAACACGTAAACACTCCCGCTAAGTTTGTTTTCCCCGTGTTCTGCTTGAAAGCAAGTACCTGCCTATCTTTAGTATCTGTAGTATCTTTAGTATCTGTATATCTATATCTGACCATTAGAATCTGTATTTTTGAAATTGTCATTTTTAACACCGTAGTTTTACAAATTATAGAATAATTAATTACCAGTGTTTTTCAATTTTACTCGGCAGTTCGTTTCGTTAGCTAACGTTAGCGCTACTAGTTAGCTACGCATTGGTTTGTTGCTTTGCTCCGGGTTGCAGCCACAGGTCTTCGCATTAAACGTGCTCGTTCTATCGTTTCCCGGCCAATGTTTTCCAAAGGAGAGTCTGGATTCGTGCCATGAGGTAAGCTGACGTTACATTTTTGTCCATGTCACGGTGAAATTTAAATGATGGGTAGTGACTGTTTTAGTTTTAGAGATGGCGCTGCTGAAAAGACTGTATACATTACATTACATGTTACTTGTTAGACGCTTTTATCCAAAGCGACTTACATACTCAGTACTGTGGGCAATCCCCACAGGAGCAATTTGGGGTGAAGTGTCTTGCCCAGGGACACAACGACATGCTGACTGCAGCGGGGTTTGAACCTGTGACCCCCTGATCCGAACACCTACGGACAACCCACTACGCCACACGCCTTCCTTATATATACTGTATATAAGTAAAGATAATGAATTAGATTAGATTAGATTAGATTACTTTATTGTCATTACAAAAATGCAAGCACAGTGTAACGAAATTTAAGGATGGTCTAACCAGATCGCAAAACAGTCAGTTACATACACATTTATCAGAAGTATATACCAAAAAAGAATGATACAAAAATAAAGGTAAATAGATGGGAAATGTATAAATAGGAATAAATACACAGATAATAATAAATAAATACAGTGAATACAGAATTGCGCTTCAGCACAGCACACGACAACAACTAGGCAGTATGGGACAGCGTGGGGTTCATTGTCAGCAGTCTGACTGCTGAAGGGAAGAAGCTGTGCGTAGTCCTGTTGGTTCTACCCGGGAGGCTGCGGTAGCGTGTCCCAGAGCGGGTGCCACGTAGGGGGACAAACAGTGTATGGTTGGGGTGGGAAGAGTCTCTGATGATGTTTCGTGCCCTTCGCAGGCACCGCTTTTCATAGACTGAGGCTATGGAGGGGAGTGGCATCTTGATGATGCGTTGTGCGATCTTCACCACCCTCTGCAGTGATTTCTTGTCCTTGACCGTGCAGTTACCGTACCATACAGATATGCAGGTAGAGAGGATGCTCGCGATGGTGCAACGGTAGAAGTTTATTAGCACCTGGGAGGATAGGCGGAGTTTTGCCAGTTTCCTCAGGAAGAAGATGCGCTTGTGAGCCTTCTTGACTAGGGCTGAGGTGTTGGTGGTCCAGGAGAGGTCCTCCGAGATGTGGACTCCCAGGAACTTGAAGCTGGTGACCCGCTCAACCTCTTCTCCACTAAGATGGACTGGGGAGTGCGTGCCGTCTTTGTTCCTTCTGAAGTCCACAATGACCTCTTTCGTCTTCTTGGTGTTGAGAGCCAGGTTGTTGTTAGCGCACCACTCTGCCAGATGCTCAACCTCTTCCCTGTATGCCGTCTCGTCATTGTTGCTGACAAGCCCGACCATTGTAGTGTCGTCTGCAAACTTAACGATGGTGTTTGAGCCATGTACAGGTTTGCAGTCATGTGTGAAGAGGGAATATAGGAGGGGACTTAACACACAGCCCTGTGGGAGACCAGTGCTAAGGATGAGATTCGAGGATGTGAGCTTGCCTATTCTAACATGCTGGGGTCTGTTTGTGAGAAAGTCCAGTATCCAGTTGCAGAGGGAGGGGTCGATGCCAAGGTCACTGAGCTTGGTAATCAGTTTTGAAGGAATGATGGTGTTGAATGCCGAGCTAAAGTCAATGAACAGGAATCGTACGTATGTGTTGCTCTGATCCAGATGGTAGAGGGCAGGGTGTAGTGCTGTGGAGATGGCGTCATCCGTACTCCTGTTCCGACGATAGGCAAACTGGTAGGGGTCAAGTGTGGGTGGGAGGCATGATTTAAGCCGAGCCAGGACCAGCCTCTCGAAACACTTCATGATGGTCGATGTAAGTGCCACGGGTCGGTAGTCATTAAGGCTTGTTGGAGAGGCGTGCTTGGGAACAGGCACAATGGAGGTGTATTTGAAGCACGTGGGGACTTTTCCTTGGGCCAAGGACAGGTTAAAGATGTCAGTCAGGACCCTGGTCAGCTGCTCAGCACAAGAGCTGAGTACACGTCCGGGGATGCCATCGGGGCCAGCGGCCTTACGTGTGTTTGTCCTGCTCAGTTCAGCATGCACATCTGTGGTGGAGAGTGTGAGGGGCAGATGGTCTGCAGGGAGAGTGGCCCTAGTGGCTACCTCATGATTGACCCTGTCAAAACGAGCATAAAAATAATTAAGCTCATCTGGAAGAGAGGGGTCAGTGGACGGGGGGGAGGCCCGGGTGGGTTTGAAGTCTGTGATGGTCTGTAACCCCTGCCACATGCGTCGGGGGTCAGAGGTGTTAAAGTGCTCCTCAATCTTTAGCTTGTGGCAGTGCTTCGCCCTTTTGATGCCCCGTTTCAGCTCAGCCCTGGCTAGACGGTAGTCCTGCGCGTCTCCTGACCTGAAGGCGGTGTCACGTGCCTTCAGCAGTTGGAGGACCTGCCCATCCATCCATGGCTTCTGATTAGGGAATATTTTGATCTGTTTGGTGGTGGTGGCATCACTGATGTAGGTGTTGATACAATCCAAAACAGAAGAGGTGTATGCGTCAATGTCTACTTGGGAATCCATAGTGGTAGTTAAAGCGAAGTTGTTCCAGTTGGTTATGTGAAGCTGATGCTGTAAATTGGACTCTGCTCCCTCGGGCCAGACTTTCACGGTCTTGACCGAGGGCTTGACTCGTCTGATAAGGGGGTGGTATTTGGGTAGAAGGAACAGTGAAATATGGTCTGACTGACCCAGATGGGGGAGAGGGAGGGCCTTATATGCATCTTTGATATTAGTATATACATGATCCAGGGTCTTATCTCCTCTTGTGGGGCATGTGACATGTTGGTGGAATTTGGGGAGAACAGTCTTTAGGTTGGAGTGATTGAAATCTCCAGCAATGATGAAGACAGACTCCGGGTGTAATGTCTGTTGTGTGCTAATGGCTGCATGCAGTTCCTTCATAGCTAGCTTAGCATTAGCATCGGGTGGTATATAGGCTGCAATTGTAATGATGGAAGTGAATTCTCTGGGCAGATAAAAGGGTCTGGATTTAACCATGAGAAATTCTATGTCGGCAGAACAGTGCCTGGTAATGGTGCTGTTGTCTGTACACCAGGAGTTGTTGACATAAATGCACAGTCCTCCTCCGCGCATCTTACCACAGTCAGCTGTTCTGTCCGAACGGGTGCAGTGAAGGCCTAGTAACGCGATCGCGCTATCAGGAACGCCCTCATGTAGCCATGACTCTGTGAAGATCAGAATGTTTGTGTCCGTAATCCGTTTATTGTTTATAATCCACAGTCGTAGATAGTCCATTTTGTTCACCAGAGACCGCACATTTGCAAGGAGAAGGCTGGGGAGAGGGGCGCGGTGCGGAGCCTGGGTTAGCTTCTCACGAGCGCCTCCTCTACAGCCTCGCTTTTGCCTGCGATCTCTTCGCCGTCTACGGAGCCTCCTTGTCCGGGGAGGCAATGTAAACAAACCCGGTGAACCCGTTGCTAGCCTGATGATGTCGTCGGGAGCGTTAATGGGGATATCCAGTGGTCCGACATGTAACCCAATGTCCAGAAGGTCTTGTCTGCTGTACAGTGGGTTAGAACAGATGTTCTGGATGAACAGAGTAAAGATAAGTGTGCAAATAATAACTAATTTGCCGAAACTGGCGAGACCATACATCCTATTACAACTAGGGATGGGAATTTGAAAGCAAATGTATATTCGAATATTCGACCCCCTCAAAAAACGGTTAACCGGTTAACCGTAATGTACATATGCTATTTTTTTTTACCCAATTTTTTTTCAATACTTTTTGGAAACAAATACATACATGTTCAAATAAGTGTAGAAACCAAGTCGAATTTGTCAAATGTATTGAACTGGTGATCACAGTTTGACAGCTATAGGCAGTACTCGAGTTGAGGGGGGATGGCATCCCCCCTGAAATAAAAACGGTCAAAATCATCCCCCTTCTAAAACTGCCATTCCCCCTTTCCATCCCTTATGTAAATGTATCAATGAACGTGGCACTATTATATGGAAGCCCATTTCCGCCACTTGAAAAAAATAAAATCCCCATAAAAAATCATAATAATGAGATAAAAAGTCATAATTATGAGATAAGAAAGTCGAAATTATGAGATAAAAAGTCATAATTATGAGATAAAAAGTCATAATTATGAGATAAGCTGTGCGAATGCGCTGCAGTGGCACTGTCTTCAAAGGTCTTCATCACCTTGCTGCTCTCCACCATGCAAACGGCATCTAGTCCTAAATACGGTAACTATTACAGGTGACTTTTGTAAATGTTAGATGTTTTCATATAGCCTATATTGCAGCTAAACTACAACAATGCAGTTTATAGCTTTGACATTACCTGTTATGAACTATAATATATATGCCTATGGTTTTGTGGTAACGTTCACGGGTTAGAGTTAGAGCAACTCACAGCAGCAGTATGCCTATACTATTGTCATTAGTGTCGTGAACTTATTTTGGTTGTGCTTACCTTGCAAAGTAATGTTATAAGTGTCAAAGGAATGTTTTTTTAATGTAAATATTAAGGATAATATTGTAGCGTGTCCAAGTTATAGTTATTTCAGTTATCAGATGTGCACAGTTTTAGTACATTTGTAAAGTTATTTAGGCAATGTTGTTGGTGGGAGTTAGGGAGAGACCGCCCCTTCCAGGTGCGTGTGTGTGTGTGTGCGTTTTCCGGTGTGTGTGGAGGGAGTACGAGACGGTAGGAGTTGTGTTTGAGTGTGGGGAAAAGTCATACTGAGAAATGAGAATGAGAAAAACGGATCACCAAAGAGGAATGCAGCTGAAATCACAGTCAAGGCCAGAGAATGACGAAGGAAAAACTATTGATTGGTTCTGTATAGGCGATAGGCGTGGCTGTGGCCGTCAATACCAGAAAATAAAGAGAACGTTTTCGACATTGAAGGCTCGTGATCTGTGATCTTGAATAGCGGTGAACGCTACAATATGAACAGGCTCGTGCTTGGCCCACTGGTATTGTTTGTTTATTTATTTTGAAAATTAACTAGCAACGCCGTGCTGTCATATAGCAACTGCAAAGCTACTGCAGCAAAAAAATCCTGGCGCCGCCCATGACTAGATGCTGTTTGCATGGTGGAGAGCAGCAAGGTGATGAAGGGACCTTTAAAGACAGCGCCACTACAGCGCATGCGCACTTCTTATCTCATAATTATGACTTTTTATCTCATTATTTCGACTTTCTTATCTCATAATTATGACTTTCTATCTCATTATTTCGACTTTCTTATCTCATAATTATGACTTTTTTTCTCATTATTATGACTTTTTATCTCATAATATCGACTTTTTTATCTCATAATTATGACTTTTCATGGGGATTTTATTTTTTTTCAAGTGGCGGAAATGGGCTTCCATACTATTATTACTGCTATTTCAACATCAATGACATTTTTACCAAGTCACTGACACTATACTATGCGAGTGCCCTAGAGGGCGCCAGAGCGCCGTGATGCGCCTGTTTGATCGATGCCAGAAGCGCAGGTAACGGTCATCACAATGGCAAAGCAACCAGGAGGACAACGCGATCTGAGGGACTTCATATTTAAAAATACTAAAAATAACATTTCAGGTAAGTCAAGAGTCAGTAATCTTAGTCATTACTCATTACTTTAGTCACCAAAGGTGGAATCTATGGACATAAGCATGTATAACAACTTAGTTTGGAGTTATACGTTTTTCTCTCGTGTTAGCTAGCTGGTAAGACTCAAAACTGTTGATGAAATGATACCACCAGCACCAGAAGAGCTGAAACCCCTCCTTCAAGCAGTGAACACTCTGGTCATTTCCACAGCTGAGTGTGAACGTGGGTTTAGTCAGATGCACATTTTAACCAACTAGAAGCTCCCTAGAGGATGTCAGCCTTGATTTTCATCAAGTGTTGGCCCTCCACTGAACAAGTTCAGACCAGAGGTATATGTCAAGACTTGGCTTCAAAGCCATTGCTTAGCTAACAATCCGAAAGCAAGAGCCAGATAAATTGAGACCAAAAAGCATGATTATGAAAATCTTTGGAAACTTCTATGAGATGGGGGAGAGTGGAGTAGGCAGCCATTGACAACATTGATCCTATTTTGTATTATCTGTATACTTTTTTAATATATTTTCATATTTTGTAAACAATTTCAATTTGCACTTAATGCCCTGTTAAAAAAAGTAACATTGGAAATGTTAACATAAAATATTTGTATTTGAACTGCAATAAAATGATGACGGATCAATATTTTTCTAATTTTTTTCCTCAAATTTTTCATGAATAATTTACATAATGATTTAATTAATTACGATACAAATGTAACCCTTTAGATACCAGTTTTGATCGTATACCAGTAACTGCTTTTTTGAAAAAATACACTATAATTCAATATTCTAAAAACTATTTTGACTTTATTATTAGTATAATCAGTTGATCCATCTGAATAATAAATGAGGGACTGTTAACCTACAAGATTTGTACCATAGACTCCCATTATAACCACATTTTGTATCCCCTCCCCCCCTTTAAATTAAAGTGAAAAAAAGATTTTGCACTAATTGTCCTCTGCATTTGACCCTAAATATTAGTGGTTCCAATTATGAGGTCAAGAGCAATGAAAGGAGTATCTGAACATCCATAACATGCATGTTGTTTTAGGAGTATACTAATTATCTTTATGCTGGTTGGTCTCCCACCCTCGGCGGGTTATCAGCACAAATTATGTCCTCGCAACGGCTGCGGAGCGCATTTGCGCCACATTTGGGCCTAAGATGAGGTTTGAGTCTGCGTGATCTAGGGAAAAGAGGGAGTAGGGAGAAAGGAGTAGGGAGGGGCAGAAGCCATATCATTGGCTAGAACTAGCTAGATCTGATGGATTTGGACATAAACACGAGTGAAGTATAACCGGACGCGAGAGAGAGAGATCAGCACCTGCAGCTCTGCCCGCTGTGAGGGACCAGTGAGCGGAGCAAAACACACCTTTAGACGTCAACTAACACATTTAATTGAATAACATTGAATTATTCAATTTGATAATATTCAATTTGATAGTATGGTGCATCACTCCCGGTACCTGTGTCGCTCTCAGAGAGAGGAGACGTCTGCCGCTCCAAGGGATCAGTTTGTGTGCCAGTGTGTGTGACTGGAGACAACGCAACCTCCCTTGGCGGTTCATACACGATATCGTGTTGTCTATCCTCACGAGGACATGGTGTCCTCTGAGAGAAGGCAGGAAGCATTTTAGGGTGGGGAACACCACTAAAAGCTCCGGGTAATTTACGAGCGCCCGCTGGAGGTCTCTGCTCTAGAGACCTCTCACCGGGCGACCTTCGTAAATACCCTATCAGCCTGTCTGACATGCGTCCGTGGTGACCACCTTCCGTGAAAGGACAGCACCCGTAGGTGCGTCCCGTACTAGAAAAGTTGGGTGTAGTGCCACTACGCATTACATAATAACCAATATTCTCCGCACGCCGTGGCGCGCGGGGTTTAGTTTTATTATGAGACCCATGTTGAGCGGGTGCTTTATGAGGACATTTGTCTGCGTAATCTGACTCTGCTCGGCGGGCATTATAGATAAAACCCTTCTTTCTAGGAGAGAGAGAACCTCTCTCTCCAGAATGTGGGTTGACTCTCTCTGGGCTTGTGAAAACAGATAATGTGTAACTGTTTTGAGAAGCCCAGGCAGATGTCGTGAGTATCTCCTGCTGTATGCTCCTTAGAGCCAGCTGAGATGTCACGCTTACAGCTCCAGCCGGCACTGCGCATGCGTGTGACGGTGGTGCCCTTAAAGCCCCAGTGGCAGTGGTGCCTTCACAGACCCGTCAATAATCCGCCCTTTGAGAGATGCCGTTGCTGCTCTCAAAGGGGGACACATTGGCGGGCTGTTTATTGGTTTTATTGATTTTCTTTTAATTTTTTTGAGCTGCGCCCTCGGCCTGAAGCCTGGATGTGTCAACGGCAAATTGTTTTATAACAAAATAATCAATCAGCGTGTGACATGTGTTTGTGCGGACTTGAGGATGGTGTTTAGGGATCTCTCGATCGGGGGGGGGGGGAGGAGGGGCTGTCACGCCGCTCGCTTCTTCTTCCTCGACTGCTGGCCGAAATTCTGGGTTGGCTGAGCCTGAGCTGCAGCCGGAACCGGAGATTTTCTCGGCCAACTTGCCCTTGTCTCCAGCCTGGGCTGGGGACTCGGGGTGGGCTGCGACCTCTGCTTGTCCGGTGCTTTAAACCGAGCAGAGTTCGAGACAGCTTGGGTGAAGGACTGCTGCTGCGAAGGACTGCTGCTGCGAAGGACTGCTGCTGGACCCTTCGAGGGAGGCAGAGGTGGAGTGCCTCGTCCTCCTTCTTCTTCGTCTCACACCTCCTTTGCATGGAGGCGAGAGCGGAGCCGAAAATTCCCTCGGGAACGATGGGCATATCCAGCACATCTTCATTTTCTCGGTCAGGGAGGTTGGTGAGGTTGAGCCATCTCGCTCTTTCCTGCACCACCATGATCCCCATTACCTTGCCCGTGGCCTGGACGGCGCAGCGCTGGACACGTAGGCAAATGTCCGTGACCGCTGCCATCTCGTCCAGAGTGGCTGCTCCCGGGCTACCCGACAGGTCCTCGCAGAGCTCCGCTTGGTAGGCGGTTAGCAGCGAGGACACGTTCAGGGCCCTGGCGGACAACGCTGCCGCTTTGTAGGACTTTTCAGTCATTGTAGACTGAAAGCGGTCCGACTTAGCTGGCAGCGTGGGGTTCCTGCTTGGTGACGAGCCCACCTTCGGTAGAAGGTGGGCCCACTACCAGCGGTTCCATGGGCGGTATGCGGAGCAGGCCGAGCCTCTCCATCCCGTCACAGTCTAGGGAGGAGGCACCCTGGATTGGGACCTTGTTGCTGAAGGGCCGGTCTCTCCACGAGACCGACACTTCATCCAACATTTCCGGGAAGACCGAGAGGAGTTGCCTCTTTTTGCCCGCTGCTTGGGGAAGGTGTTTCCCCTCGTAGCGGGACCTGGAGGTCTACTTGGCCATTTCAGGCCACGGAACGTTGAGTCTGACCGCAGCGCGTTTGCACACGGTCTGCAGGTCCATGCTCAGACCGGGCGAAGCTGGTGTGCTGTCGCCCGGGAGAGCAGCCCTTCTTGTTCATCTGACTCGGACAGGAGGAACGCCAGGGCGTCCTCCTCTTCGTCCTCCTCATAATCCAACTCGAGGACATCCTCCGCAGGTGAGACCATGGTGAGGTCTAACCGGGAGCCCCCGCTTGGTAAAGCGCGGGAATCCGTTCCCGCGTGTCTTGTCGTCACCGGGTCCCAGCCTGCCAGGGCGCGGGATTCCGGTTCTGAGGCCATCGCGGCTAATGAGCCCCAGACCGACACGGAGAGGGGTTCGCTCTCTGTGGCGGACGCCCCCGTGTCTTTACTGCCGGCCGGCGGGTCCATGGACATGGGGGGGTCCTGTTCCGACAGGCTAGCTTGTCGTGCTAACCGTCGGCGGAGGCTCTTGACGGTGAAGCGGACACAATGTCCGCATGAGCCGGGGTTGTCGATAGCGCCTCGGGCGTGTTCCAGCCCGAGGCAGGACGAACAGACCTGGTGTGTGTCTGTGCCCGAGATCTTCAACCTGCAGCCGCAGAGTCGAGCCACCGAGTCCCTGACTCCTCTGGTGTGAGGGAGAGGGGCGTCCATCTTTGTCGCCTCGTGGCGTGGAGAGGGCCCGCTCTCGACAGGTGGGACGGGAAAAAAGGTATTACCACCTTGTCCTTAATCCGGAGAAAAAAGGACGGTGTGGGTCTTTTATTCCCGGAGAATACTGACTGGTGTGGCAGTATGCTCCTTTTTTAATCCTTTTCCCCTCCGTGGGGAAGAGAAAAGAAAAACTTCCTCGCTACCGTGGTGTCGGTAGAGAGGGAGCGAGCTAGCAACAGGTGTGCTGCTAGCTTGAAAAAATCGGACCTACTTTACTTTCTCGTGTAGAGAAGGGCGAGGTCGATTTTAAATACTAACGGCGTTAGTACTACCGTCTTCCTGCGAAGTAGAAGGAGTAGCCGGCGAGCGCCCGTCGACCGAAATGGGTATTTGGGTTCAGTCTGTGGACAGTGAAGCTTGCCCGGCTACTGTGAGATGTGCTCTGAAGCGAGAAGAGGTGTTTGAATGACGCATGCGTTGTGGCGCAAGCTACTTATAGGGGGTGATTCCCCTGATGCTGACGTCAAGATCACCAGCCAATCAGGATTGGCGTAATGAGATTGATGCTTCTGTTTGCTCCGCGATGAGGCGCATCCCATAGTGAGACATCGAACGGAGTGTTATGAATGAGAACTGTGTGCCCTTTATAGTCTGTGTCCAATATTGTGTATTTGTATATATTGTATATCCTATATATATGCTAAGGTCCCGCTGACACGATAGCAGTCATTTCGTGCGCATATGATATGTGTAATTAAACCCATGATATCAAAATCTCACTCCAGCCAGGTACCCAAAGTTTGCAACCCTGAGTAAATGTCATTGTGGAATGAAGCTACAGTAGATGGTGAATTAAGGTTAAATAGTGTTGATAGAGTCTCTAGCTTTTTCAATTTGTTTCTGTATGTTGCTTGCAGCTACAGCCTCATGTTAGTCTGTTACTCCCTTTGAATCACTCAATTTGCATTTTTTTTCAGACATCAGATGCTCATTTATAGTGATGGCGAGATGAAGCCTTATGAAGCTTTGAAGCTTTCCAGCCAATTGGTTTGCAAAAGGGTTCATCTCATGAGGCTTCATCATGGGCTTCATTTGAACAAAATCCCCCCTGTTGGTCAAAGTGTGTCAAACAGGCAGATTGGACATCTCAACAGTGTGCTCCATCATCTCATACCGAGTTCCCAATGAGTAAAGCCTTAGAATAACTCTAAACAACGAACATTAAATCATATTTTCATGTTAACAATATTGTATTTATTACAGTTTAATGAAAACACTGTAAGATATGTATTCCTGTATTTATTGATGTTTTTATTCCTACATTTATTTATGCTTGTATCTATTTATACTTATGACATGTTCCGACCTCTATCAGTGAGGGTCTGAGCTCTCTTGATTCCATCGTGTCACCGGGCCCGGGTACAGGAGGGGTAATATGGTTCTTATTATACATCCATGGGTATTATATGAGCGTTGTGATTCAACCGATCTGAATCGCTTCCTGAAGCAGTCACGTGGTATCGACAGGCAGCGAGGCTTCGTTTGTCATCGGTGACGTCACTGGCCCAAAACGATACAAGCCTCGGTACATGCTTCACAAAAAGCTTCGGGGATTACTCAACACACGCTCCGAAGCCTCGGCGCAATACGTAACATCACTACTCATTTACCTGTTTGTCTTTGTTAACACATGCAGATATTGATTTCTGTTAATCCACTTGATGTGTCTATTATCTAATACTACACAATTTGTACCTGCCAAATACGTAAGGTAAGGTAATTACCTTACCTTACCTGGGGTAGGTAATTTTGGGGTAGGTAATTTTAGAGAAACCAGCTCGAATTTGAAAATACACAGCCGGAAAAAATCTGCCACTTCCTCACAGAGCCCCTCCTCCAACACACACGAACGCGCACATGACCAATGAGGGCACGAGATAAGCTTGTACACAGATGAAAGGCTGACAGGCAGGGAGGACATCCAGTTATTTTAGCTGGCCCGGCTAAAATGATTGGTTGTGCTTTTTACAGTAGCCTACTACGGCTTCCACGGATGACATTTTTGTATGGATTTTTTGTCAAAGCACTTCAGATATTCATTGCTATCGGGATGTTAAGAGCATTCCATGGAATATAACAACAAGTGTATCTCGAGCCGGTTTCTCAAATGTACCTACCCCACCTTTAAGGGGAAAGGAATTAGGAGGTAAAACATTCAACGCAATGGTGACCTCTGCTGGATGGGGTTATTATTATTATTATTTTTACCACTAATCAAGGATTCCTTACAGTAATTTAACAGACAGACAAAGTCTGTGTCCTCTTTTTTTATTTACAAACATTACATAAAGAAAATACAAAAAAAGCATGTTCATTTCACATTCACTTGTTGATGCATATGACAGAAGGGACAAGGAGATACATGGGCTTATATTCACACAAGTGTACATATTAATGCCAAGTCAACTTATAAATCAACCACTTGGAATGAATACTGCGCAGCATTTTTATTGTTTGATGGACTTTTATCATTCACAATGCCTTGTCAAAAAGAAAAATCGCAGATCAAATATCACAATACATTTTATTGATTAAATCCAGACATCCTGACAACATAACAATTGCACTGCTCTTATTTCATTCCGTTTCGTTTAAAAATATCTTATTTTATCCTCTACAATTGTATTTTATTTATCTATTTATAATCAGCTGAATATCAAACAAAGCAGTCATCAAATAGTGTCAAATCAAATGTTTTATAGTTGAAGACATGGAGACTGATATAAACATGTGAACGTTGAAGGAATAAGCAGTAATAATGAGGCTAATGTTAAATATCTTGTCAAAAGTGAGTTAACCTGTGGGCTGTACAATGTCGATGAACAGAGTTTCCAAGTGACAGCAGTCAAAGTTAGTCCAAAACGTTGGCTACACCTTGCCTCTTATAAAAGTGGCTTTTAGGAGTTTACAACAATCGTTTCATCTGATTTAACAAAAAGGATTGAGATAAAGTTTAAGTCCTATTTGTGCTGGGTTTAAGCCATCATTCTCAGTCCACAACTTTGATTCTCAAACGTTTTGTAAACACAAAAAGTAAGACCCATCACAGTCTTTCATACACGTTGATGGCCTTTTAAGTTATTCAAATATTCTCTGGTGGCCCTCTAAATGTCAGTCTCTTTCAGGCCGTAGCAGTCTGCAAGATCATATAACTGATAACTGCTCTGCTCACAGGAGTTGTAAATCCCCATAGAGACGGTGTCCACTATGTCAATCCGACCCACTGCAGGTGAGCTTCCTTTTCCCGGCCCTCCCTTGATTTTTTTTGACAGGTTGTTCACTTTCTCTTTGAGCTGGAAGGAGGATTTTTGCAGTGGTGGAAACAGACTCCATCTTTTGAAAGCTGGCGAGCGCCCTTTCCCCTTGTATAACAAAGAGCTGCCACAGGATTCGTTCACAGGGAAGCCAACCTTACGCTCTCCCCTCTGATCTCTCGTCATTCCCTTAACAGCCGTCCGCCACTTCTGGTCATAGAAGCGACGCAGGACCCTCTTTCTTTGGTGACACTGGCACCTGAGGATCCGAGTGAATGCCCGCTGGAACTCTTTGCTGGAGCAAGGGTAGATCATGGGGTTGATGCAGCTGTTGAAGTAGCCCAGCCAGAAGATCACCTTGAAAAGCGTTTCCGATGGCTTCAGTGCTGAGAAAAAGGCACCTATAGAAGAAGAAACCATAACAAATATTAGTGAGTAAATGCAAACTGCAAGTACTGTCTACTGCTGCATTTTCACAAAGTATCTTAAACTATACACCAAGAACAGTTACAGAACAATGTAAATAGATCATCATCAATCATGATTTTTGCAATAGTATGCTGTATGGCATTTTTTTTATTTGGACTTATAAGTTTACATTATTTAAAAATAAACATATAATCCATTTTAAAATGGGATAAGGTTTGTAAGAAACAATATACAAAAGCATTGTACAATTAAACAATGTGTATTTACAGCTGTATTATTATTATGCTACATTTATACATTTGTCATCCTTCTGACACTTGGGTGTTCACAGCACTTTTTTATGATGATTTATAGTGCAGCAATAACGAGAGTTGACATTGTGTAGACTTTGATTAATGGGGAAAGATATTAACAGTGCATGCTTCCACCACAAGCCCTAATGCAAAAAACTATTTATGAAGCTCATGTGATAATAAGATGGATTTGTAAAGTGCTAAGTACATTATATTTTTGAATGATTGTAATGTATGTACATTTGACCATCATTAACTTGACAGCTGACAACATGGAGGGAATTTATATAATTTCCTGAGGTGTATGCTTTTTCTGAGGGCATAAGGCAGTATATACACCTTGTCTTGATAGGTGTTAAAATGAGACAGCACAAATGCAGAGTAGTAGTACCTGATTTAATGTAATGCATGTATGCTGCCCTGACTTGTGCAGACGTTTATTCAAACCATGTGTGTGTCACTAGTGTCAAAATGATGGAGAATCCAGCCTTAGACTATTTTAAATATTCCTGATCAGCTTTCTCTGAGATGATGGAGCATTACAATTTAAGAGCTTAGTCTAGTTCAGGGACTAGTTGACTCAAGACAATATGATAACTTTTGGCTGTTAACAAGATTTCATATATCTTTACAATAAAGAATATTACAATAATTATAAAGTAATAGTGTGGGGTTAAAAGGTCATGTTTTCTGCCCTAGTTGTTTGGTTCAATTAATAATACTCGCTATGGAAATGTATTTATGATATTAATGCTGCCTTTTCCTATTGCTTTGTAGACTCCCATGGCTTGGATTTAACACAATTGTTGACCCTGGACACTAACGCAACACGTCTCATTGGTCTGCACTGCCTGTGCCAAGTAGTCCATTTTCATTTCAGTTATGTTGGTAGGATAATGTGGAAATAAACAAAAATGGCTTGTATGTGATTTTCCAAGTAATGGTTTCATGCTGCTTTGACATCAGCTATGCACAGCATACTGTGTACTTGATTGTGCCATTAACTCAGACACAAAAACGGTATAATAACTCTGAGTTCTCACTTTTACTAGTAACATTATCTGCATGAACAGTATTATGTGTGTAGCATCGGCTGCCTGCCACTTTACTTCTATTCCTGTGAGACCTCATCTGTAAACAAGGCTCAACCCGGTAAAACAATAAGATACATACAGTGGTTAAATAAGGTGACGCTCTCTATTGATTCTTCCCACTGAAATGATCTCACCTTAACCCTCCTGTTATCCTCAGATTTACTTTACACCCTTTAACCTCTGGGGTAAATTTGACCCCAGTAGTTTAAAACTCAAGACAATGATCATATTTCAAATCTTAACCAAAATGTATGTCTCTGGTGCTTTAGGTATCTTAGTTGACTACCTAAATAACCATTTAAATAAAACATTACTGCAACCTTCCCCCCCACAGACCCATTTATACATCCAGAATTCCTATTATGTGACTATCGAAAAATATATAAATCACCATAACATCTCACTGACTGAAATAAAATGTTAAAGTAAGATCTTTTTGATGTTGTTAAAGGACCAATAACTAAAGCAGAGGTTAGTTTCTTTTTACAATGATACATTTGCATGTAATAGTCACCTCGATATCATCCCACACAATCAACACAAATATGTGTAAAATGTTGACATTTCTATATGTTTTGTACTACTAAAACAGCCTGGGGTCAAATTGACCCCAAGGGACACCGATGCGTACAAAGTGCGTAGAGGACATATAAAAAAGATCTTCATGTTCATTTTATGTTTACTCATTAGTCCGCACTAAATTAGGAAAAGTCATGAAATACTAAGCAAAGAAAATAATGTGAACAATTTTTTTAGATACGTAAAACATTGAATGTGGTCAAATTGACCCCATGGATAACAGGAGGGTTAAAGCAGTCAGCCATTGATTTACCACTCTGAAATACAACTCCGACACCACAACTTTTATATCCGATGTTTGCAAGATGATTTATAATTTTGATATTTTTGTGGATGGGATTTTTGTTAAAGTTCATTCTTATACATACATGTTAAATCATTAAATGCTTTGAATACACATTAAAGCTGATAAAGGAGTGTGGGGACCTGTCCAATAAAAAAAAAAAGTCTGTGTGATTAGAGGAATTCCTGATCTGTCCGTTCTGAGTTATAGAACCTACAGTTTTATCCTATTGACATGAAATGTTCTGTGTCAACCTTTGATGGCTCTTTGAAACTTGCCCTCGACATAGCGCCACAAAAGAGCAAGCTTTAGTTCAGCTACACTTTGCATGATCACTGGTATGGATTTATAGTAAGCCATGCCCATGTTGATCAAATGACACATTGGAATGATAATAATAGCCAGCGTGCTACTTATGTTACCAGAAACTGAACATATTACAGTAGGTGGAATATTGTTAAAGTAAAAAGCATGCAATTTACTTGAATTCTTAAGTGTTATGGCTTGAAGAGAACATAAGTCTTAAGGTAATGGTTTCAATTTATCTTAGTAATCCTGTAGTGACTTTAGAATTGTCCCCAATATCAATACACATGTTTTGTATTGAAACAAATTCTCTATGCATACATTTATTGCAAACAGTCATTTTCATCCAACCTAGTGCATTACTATTACACAGTAAGTGTAGGATGCACAATACCTTTTTCAAAACAAAGTCAACTATAAATCTTAATAATTGGAGGCTTGAAAAAAGTATGACTGTGTGTCTTTTATACTGATTGGGCTTATTTCAGCTACAAATAAAGGAAAATCAGCCCATTTCAACACTTTTGAATGATGCATACAAAAAAATGAACTCTAATCATTGAGTGAGAAGTGATTCTCAAAGGCTATTTCTCTTTTTACCATCAGTTTCTGGTATTCATGGGATTGGTGCACTAATAAAACAAATCTTGTTAGGGCACTCTCTGCAGCTTCAGATGAGTCAGACTACTCAGTCTAGGTTTGCATCATCGCAGAGAAAAGGCCTGATTGACCCAAGAGGTGCTAAGAGTGCAGGTCTGCCTCCCAGCAAAAGGTTACTCATTAATGATGTGCCTCAGCAGCGTACCAGCATCAATCTGTCTGAATCACCAAGTAAGCTGGGCTAGAAATTATAGGTTGTGTCTATTCCACGCTGTCAATCAGTCCTTTAGGAAACAAACAGCCTGCCCTCATAGGGATCAACCCATCCCTATGAGGACTTTGTGTTTTAAACAACTTCTTCCGAATTCTGAGTCATATTGCTGTTGTGTATCGTCAAAATTGTTGAGTCTAGTCATGTTTCATGTATTTGTTTAGTCATTTTTTGTCTTGTCTCCCACTTCCTGTTTTATTTTGACACTCACCTGTTTCATTCCAGGTTCCTTGACTCCCTATCCTTGTGTGTCTCCCACTCTCATCAGCACCATCCCGCCCCTGATTGTTTTCCATCTTGTCAGAGAGGATTGTGTGTAGGACAGATGGTTTCAAGCAAAGACTTTAAATTACCAAGAATTCTTACATTTATTAGGCTTTTACATCCATTATGATACAGCAACAGCTATGATTATGTTTGGATAATTTAGGGGTACTTGGTGGTCTGATCATAACTATTCCTCTAATGATAATCATTTATGTTCACCCTTTTGTTTTCTCTTTTGAATACTGATCCCAAGGAGTGCCACACTCAATCATGGACTCTTTCAGACGTGAGATCCTGGGCGACGAATTCTAAATCCAGGCTGTTTATTATGATCAAAAAAGCAAAGTTAATGTAATTGTATTATGAACGTTCTTTCTTAAGGACACTGATTCTCTGTTCATACATTAGCTACAATACAAACAGAAATCCAAATCAACATGTTTCAGAATGGTCTCAATATGTATTGTGCCTAATCTTACTGTAAAAATGTGTAATGGCGATATAATGTGTTCAATGTCCCATTGTAGTGAGTGATGTATTCGTACAACACAATACACTTTCATAAAAACTAACTTCTCTCTTGACACATTTTTAATCATATGATGAGTTGAAGTATCCATATAATGGATACAAATAAACTTGGCCTTTCTCTCCTATTAACTCAATAAAGTGATTAACAGCTCCTACTTCATTTATGGCACATTGTCTCTCCCTGCAGGCTTTGCTTTAATATTTAATTTCAATAAATCTGGAGGTGGAGCAAGAAAGAGAGTGCTGTAAGTGCTATTGATAATATACTGGCCATTTGCTCAGCTTTTACAATCAATTATGTGAAATATATTCTAAATAAAAATTCTAGGGGCAGCCGAAAGTGTGGATGTTGTCAATACTATTATTTTCTGTAAGTGTCACTGTACGCATGATGCATACTCGAGTATGTCTCATGCTTTTTTCCATATCTCATCCTGTCAATACTGTGGTCAGTTTAAAAGCTCTTAACATCAAACATGCAAATGTTTGCATGTTTGATGTTTGATGCAGTCTTCAGTTTAATCCCATATTCTCAAGTCTTGCAGGTCTAATGTGTTGTTAACATTGAGCAGTCCAAGCTCTGCTACAAATATAGACACTGAAACAAGACCCTGTAAAACTCGCTTTATTTTGTTGTGTTACTATGTGAGAGCATTACTAAAATAGGTAGCTCACTGAATATGCTACATGTCATTAAATGTAACATATTCAGCTGTGATGGCTGCAATTCGGACAGAATTCAGTTTTAGAGTGCTCATTACTGAAGAATGTCAGTCTATTATGACTGCTCTTTCAAACATTTGATATAGGACATCTGAATGAAAATAGGCTCTCAGACAGGAAAACAATCCACATCCTGATCATGTTGCAGATTTGACCTTTTCTGACCAAAATATGTGTTTTCATAACAATTGTAATCTTGTGGATCAATTCCTGGCCTATTTCTTAAAATAAACAGCAATTAAATTAAATTAGATTTATAGTTTGCTCTTGTGTTAACATATTATTGTGTATGTACCTAGACGTAGTTGATGTACGTTTTCTTTAGTTCATTGATAAAACACCGGCAGCCATAGCAGGCTGAACAAGTTAAATCACTTCAAATTACGCAAATGCAATGATTTCTTACATTAGCTAACAAAATATAACTGCAGACAATTGCCCACAATATCAGCCGGTGGGATCATAAATTCAAGTGCGTATCACAATGGCTTTGCTGTCCTTTAGAATAGTAGCCTACATTTAACATTGAGCATATAAAGTTATACATATATAGGTGAAAAAGACACACATGGGGCAGATTTGATCGTGGACCACTGGAAATAGAAATATATTTTAAAGTTATAAACATACCCATCGACAGGAAGAAGAAAAAGGGCATCCAACATAGGATGAACATCCCCACCACTATAGCGAGGGTTTTAGCAGCCTTCTTCTCCCTGGAGAACTTCATCAGTCGCACTGAGAGCGAACTCCGGAACGGGTGGTTTTTTGAGCTGCTTGGGCGCGCGTCCTCCAGCACGCTGCGACAGTGTATCCGGAGGACCACTTCGATCGACTTATTTCTCTCTCGTTTGACGCCCGCTTCTAGACTCTTAGTAGTCCTGCGGACCACCACGTAGACCCGAAAATACATGATGAGAATGACCATAAGCGGGAGGTAGAAGGAGAAGAGAGAGGAGAAGAGCGCGTAGCCCGGCTCCTCTGTGATTTTGCAGATTCTCTCGTCCACAGGCGGCGGTTCCTTCCATCCGAGGAGCGGTCCAACAGAGATAACAGTGGATGATACCCAAACTAACACTAAAATAGCCACTGCCTTCTTCTCTGTCATTATAGTTGGGTATTTCAGGCAGTGTTTAACACCTATGTACCGGTCGATGGAGATTACGCAGAGGCTGAGGATGGATGCGGTGCAGCAGAGCACATCCACCGCTGCCCAGATGTTACAGAAAACACGGCCAAACACCCAGCATCCCAGAACCTCCAGAGATGCAGAGAAAGGCAGCACAATAATGCTCAGAAGCAAGTCCGCGATGGCTAAGTTGACAATGAAGAAGTTTGTGACAGTCTGCAAATGTTTATTGCAGACAACAGACAGGATAACCAAAATGTTGCCAACAATTGCCACCGAAATAAAGACGGCGAGAAAGACGCCAACCCCGACTACCTTTGAGTCCATTGTGAAGTTCGCACATGGCGTGATGCTGTCGTTTTGGTCCACAAGAGATCCATTGAAAGTTTCAGCAAAATAGATCCCATAGTTGCTTTCGTTCCTCAAGTTATGCTCTGTCATCTTGAAACGCCATAAAGAGAACTTTATAGTAAGTTATCTTTAAAAGAGCATTTCACCTTAGGGTTTTCAGTCTCTCTTTCCAGTCAAACGGTCGTCCTCCGGGTAGAGCGAATTATATTTGAAAATATATTTCGCAAATGAAATCATCAGAGAAAAGTCAACATAATCACATGCTATTGCATGCATGGTTACGAAGCTGTTGTTTGTCCAATCGATAAATAAAACATCTGAAAGGTTTTGATTCTGAAAGAAACACAAGGCATATTATTTAGATTGTAAAGCCGATGAATGGGAGTCAGAGGCGGCGTGTTGAGTATGGAACTCCACACTTTATTTGCCATTAGTTTACACAGAAAGGTAGGAACAATTTCATTACATGCTATTAGCATTGCTACTCAAGCTATAGAATGATAACAAACCACAGGTGCGCTACTTAACAGTTACGTGGCGCAACACACTTTCTATAACACAGTGAATTATGTCCCGTAATGTTCCACCACAAGATACAATTAAAATAAGAACGAAAATATCTGATAAATCTTGCTGTATTTCTACGCATTTCTTACTTGTGATGGTTTTCCTCTGACTGGCGGCATCCTTTGCAACAACTCCCCGATCACTGAGTCAGAGCTGGTACAGCAGGTCTGAACCTACAGCTCCACCCACAAGTCACATAATTTACTGTTGCGTTCAAAGTCTCCACAAAAGAGCGTCACCTAAAAGCTAGCCACGTATGTTACATGACACACCTATTGACACTATTCATGTCCTTAAGTGGACTATTTTCATTAACAGTGGATACATGTTTATGTTTACCATAGTCATATAATGCCCTCCCGGAAAACTGCCCGACACAACCTCTCATCCATCATGCAAAGATAAGACAAAGCAGCATCTGACAGATAATATAAACAGCCACCAGGCAGGCACCAACAACCCAGTTCTTACCACCAGAGTACAACAAATGAGAGTTCCTTCTTGAAAAGCTGTGAAGTTTCCCAGTGACACTGCAGCTGACATCTTCAGGGCTTGTGTGAACAGCTCATAAGCAGGACAGGCCACCAGGGAGCCTGCAGGAGAGGACAGGTCAAGAGGCAGGGTCAGAGAGCGGACAACCAATCCCTGCCATGGGAAAACATCAGCCCAGTGTGCTGTGATATGCAACTCCATCTTTTATTATGTGTTGGAACTCAGTGATTGTGCTATATGTTAAATGTTTGTTTTTCATGTATTGTGTATTGATATCTGTCTATGTTGATGTTACACATGGAGCTGCTGTGATGCAAGTCAAATTTCAGACTTTATCTGACCATTAAAGTATTATCGTATCGTAACTCAAACATGTAATCGTGAAAAGTAATCAAATATCTTATATCGCCATGTTGACTTATCTAAGAGGTGAATCCAAATCCAGATTTCACAGTTAACCTTTAGCTGATTATCCCCTCTTGTTGTACACATCATGTACAATTCTTTAGTTTTGAAGGATTAGAAGATCTAAGCATACACATTGCAGTTTCTTGCAAATTAATCTCCAAACTATTCAACATGTAAAATCAGTTTTTGCAGGAATAAGCTAATTAGTGGAGAGATATGTTTTTTTCAAGTCAAACTTTACTGGTGTGCATTTCATTGCAAAAAAAGCCAGGCACCAAAGAACACAATTAAGTGATTACACCTGACAGTATACAAAAGCTGAAGAATATTGCATCACCCTTTTGTTTCCCCCGTCTTCTTTTTATTTTTACAGCTTCAAATAAGGCTAAACGTTTGTAGTCATAGCGGGCATGTTGGATGATGTGTGTTTCTGAGCAGTTCAAAAAGCATTGGATTCAAAAATGTATTTAGCCTGGGCTAATGTGGGCATTTTTTTAATTCATGCTTTTTATTGAATGGCAGATTGAATGTGATACAGCTATCCTCTGCTCTCCAGTTTGGTTATCCTTTGACAGTTTATGTTAGCAAACTAGGTTCTGATATTCAGACAGTGCTCTTTCCATGTGAGTAGTCACAGTGAGTCTGCTCAGCTGTCCGAGCACACTCTCTTTATTGGATTCAGAAAAACAGCCTCATCCAGCCCACCTGCTCCCCGTATGAGAAGGCTAAATCTACCGTCACGCAGAGCTAACTTCAGGTCATTAGAGGAGTCAGGGCATGAGCCTGTCAAAATCAGGATGTTTCAAGTAATGATGTTTAGGATTAAATGCAGTTTACATGTTTGGTACAATGTTGAAATAAAAATGTTGTTTTAAGAGCATTTCATATTCCAACGAATCCTTTTGCTCCTGACTTATTGTAAATGGTGCCTCTTTAAATGATCACTCTCTGATTTAGGGGTGTTTGAGGGTGTTGAAATCCATACTGTGTTTATTTTGTAGGACATGCCCCTTCTATTTAGGGTACTATTTATAGTACCCTACTTTAAGGACAGTGCACCAGGTAAATGATCCTAAACATAAAACTAAAGCAACCAATTCGTTTTTTGGACAAACAGTGGAATGATGAGTGTGTGCTTCAGAGGCTAAAGACCAGAATAAAGGCAGAATAACCTCCAAAACAAGCAGGAGTTGGCTTCAGTACAAGTCTTTTAGAAGACACCACATGTCTGCTTATGTCTATGACTGCAGGTTGACATTGATCACAATGTTTTACATTCAAAACAGGTTTACATTGCGTTGTTCTGTACATTTTGGTCCTGTAAAATGGGGGGATTGCACACTGTACATACCTGCTCTTTGGCTGCACTTTGACCTCTGTGCAAATTCCATGTATTTCCTGTGATAATGTACTTTCATATTACAGAAACAAAGAATATTTTCAGCCTGTCTGCCTATATGTTTATCATTAGATTGTTTGTCTAAACAGCTGTCAGCAAAATGTCATAAGCAAAACATCTTTTAAAGATTTTGCTGTTACTGTATGTGTGTTTTTAAATATTTGAAAATATGTTGCCGGCTGACGTAAGGAGAAGGGGGGGGGGGCTTTTCTTGCCTACGCTTTTTTTTCAGTTTCCATTTCTGATTTTTTCCACACATCACACACGCACTTAAACACATTCTTTCTTTCCCCCTGGGATTCTCAATATGCTAATCTGCCCGAGACATTGACTCCGTTCATCTTATCGGTCTTCAGCAGAGCGCTGGGATTCAGCCATGTCTTGTTTTGACATCACTTCATACATGACTGTTCTAATGCTTAAAACAAAGAAGGTCAAATTGCTACAGGTTTCTCACACTGCTTCTTGATTGATTTGTTAAAAGTGGTCAGGAAAACAATTGACCAGGATCTGTTTTTAGGGAAGATTCTGCGGGCTTTCCAACATGGCATAAGCAAGCTCCTTTTTGCTGTGAATTTAAACCACTTTGCTTCAATGTCAAACTAAAGTTTCAGGTTAAACCAGCAGGAGCATAATTTGCCTCTCACCCTCTCTGCATTCAAAAGTGTTGATTTACAGCTGGTAAGTGTGCATCAAAGAGCACTTTAATCAGACAGGGGACATTAGTCACATTCACTCCTTTTTTAACAGTATTGAAATGTATTGTGAAGTATTTATCACACTTGCCAGTGCTTAATTAATACCATTACAAAAAGGCACCTATCTCCTGGTGGAGTAGGGTGGAAATAAAAGAGAGCGTATAAATAGAAATAACAGCATGCCATTAGCCACTTATCATAAGAATGCTGTCCTCTCTGGCTTTGACAGTGATTTCAACAACATCTTTGCATCCTTGCAGGTAAAGTCTTGCATTTTTATTTGAATGATGACAGCATCAAACTTAGCTATCAGGTTATTCTTCTGATATATACTTGTTTTGATTTGTTAAGATTTCTAAGAACAATTATAAAATGTCTGGATACTCTTAATGATTTTGTGAATTTTGACAAGGCAAGACAGGAAAAGGATGTTGTGACCCTGAGATCTTGAATTAATATGTTGGAAAACATTAACTTATCAAAGCATCACATGAGGCCTTATTATGGCAGCTGTGGAATGTGAATCATGTTATGATTGTCAGTTTGGATTGGCATGTTACGAGATGATTCTGTTTGTCCAAGAGTTCTGGAGGCCATGGCACTGCTGGACCTGAGATTTGCCAGAGTACCAACATGCACACTTTAATCACTGGGAATGATAAGCTTTAAGAATTAGCAATGAGCTACACTCTTTCACATATTCTCTGGAAATTCACATTACAGATGTGATAATTTACCGGTCAAATTCAGGGTTTTGTATGTTACAATGTTCGGGAAAATAGAGATCTATAGACTGTTAAGATGCACGAAATATGTATAGGATTCATTTGAAATAATATTTTTGAGGAATAACAGATTTCGTCAAAGCAAATAAGGGATTAGTCCTGAAAAATGCTTTGCCCTACTAGAACTGGAAAGCACACGACCTATACTACGTGCCAATCCAACAGGCATTTGTTGTACTTCTCAGATAATCATTATCGGCCATGATGCACAGACACACACATGCACATAGCTACCATCAAAGCTATATTTTTCCTGAAGAATAGATTCAGGTCTGGACAGCTGCTGGAGATGCACAGGTGGGACACCATCTGTTTACTGAAAACTGACCAAGTAACATAAATGTAATGACTCAAACAATATAGAATTAAAATGAAGTAGTGAAGAAAGATTGCAACAACTTTAACAACTAAATGTCATGAGCAGCAAACACAAGCACCCAAAAATATTTTCCTTCCGATTGTTTTTAAGGATTACAAACTGAGTAGCGGGAGGGGGGCTGTCAGGCACTGGTTGGCAGATAGTCATTTTAAATGTTTATTTATTCTATCTTATTAAGGTTTACTTTTTGTCTTGTTGACAGCACGAAGCACCAACGGCAATGTGAGTTCTCTTGGCATTTCAATGTTTTTCTCATTTTGCTTTTGTTAAACTTGATTCAGTATTGCTAAAAGACTATACTCTCAACAGTAGCATGCCATTACTTTTGAAGGTCAAGACACATTTGTTATGTTGTTTGAAAGTGCATGGTGTATTCCTATTTCAAGTGGCTATCCACTTGGAAATGATGACACAAGGGGAAAACAGATAAAGGTAGAATGAAAGGCCACTCCCATGCCCTTTGGCAGGCTGTTCTTAAATGATTCTACTGTGTTCAACAGTTGAAGGGCATGATATGTTTACTCTGTTTGAGTGCTCAAATATGAAACATTTTGTTAAGAGACATAGCAAAAAGTTGAACGTCTAACATCCTTGTTTGCCCTTTCTCTTTGTACTACAATACAAATAATGAAAAGGAGGAAAAGCAAATGGGGCTGAAATCTGACAAGATGAAAACACTAACATAAAATGACATATCATGTGATTACAGAGATAAAAGCAAAGAAGCATTTGTGGTCTAACATCAGAGACATAACTTAGCCCTCTCTTGGACATTCAACCTCATTTTTAAAGTGAACCTGTTTTTTTCCCTGCTTATATAACTCTACTATAAAACGATAAAAAAGCACTATTGAGTTCTCTCAGATACGCTGAGATTTTCCATCTAGATAAGACCAGTGCCCAAAGCAGCACAAGTTAAATAGTCCTTGAATGTTGGTATTTGGAGACACGCAGTGAATCTGTCACTGTGTATTACAGTGCAGGGAATGTGTTTGTGATTCAGTGCAGCCCAAAACCTTTAAAGAAACAGGGAACACAAGTTATAAATAGCTCTAGCTACCAACAGCACATTAATTGCAATGAAAAAGTATGTATAGGTGTAAGCAAAAAGCAGTGTCAAGTTTAATTAACACAATCAAAACAAATTCAAATTCAGTGTGTGAATTCATATTGAGTGTGTAATAAAGTAACTCAAAAGAACATCTCTATGTCACACTGCCTAGCGATCACTATATATATATATATATATATTATATATATATTTGACACTCATAGCATACTCAGCAAATGTATCATAGTCGTTGTTAAACTCTATAAGATCACATCTGACAGCCTTTATTTGAATCCATCATTTATTGTTAGCCCAAAAATAAAAGACATATGTAAATATACACCACGTAGGAGTTAACATTTAACATAAGTTCAATACATTCTTAAACAATGTGTGAAAATAACAACCAGCAGTGCTCAAATTAGCAGCAGGAAGTGTGGATACTATTGGATGCAAACTTTTTCCATCACTCCTATAACTCAGTATTCTACACATAATCTGTTTGCCACTGTTCCTCCTGTCTGGACATGATTTCCCAAATGCTTCAGAAGTCAGGATTTAGTCCAACCAATCCTTTATCTGGTTCCTCATTCCCAAATGTTGAGTTGCAGTTTTCATTTGTCATCTTCTGCAAGAGGTACCTGTTTCATGGCAGACACAGAGGCAGACACTTAGCATTGATGTGCAACATGAAAAGGTTACAGTTCCAATGCCTGGGGGAAAAGCTTAATAGAAAACAAATAATATAAGGGAAAAATGTTTCCTATATCTCCTCTGAGTTGGGATTTAGGTACAATGTACACTGGATTAGTGCTATTTGAAACCTCATATGTTTTTTGTGTTTACTGAGATATTAATTATGTTGGAGGGGGGGGGGGGATGACAAGGCATATAAGGTTTTGCAGACAGTTCAGGCAACAAGTGAGATGGACATAGACATTCATAGTAGTTAAAAAGAGGGCAGGGGTTATGACACACAGGTGCCTGCAGGCACAACCAAAGGCTGGAATGCTCATCTGTCAAAGAGGTGAGCTGGTGGACCAGGCAGGTGTGGAGGTAAGTGGATTACATCAACTCGAATTACTGACATCAAGTTGCTTTTTTGTGTGCTATATTTGTGTTTCTTTTTATAAACCAGGATATTTTACTGTATAGGCTTACTCAAGTATTTTTTCATACATGCAATAATAAATCGTATTATTCGTATAAAGTCACATGCAAAAAACATGATGAGAGATGAACATAAAGGCCATATCACCCCCGCAGAGGACGCAATGTGACCCAAATCAAACGCACCCACAATGAAACAACAGGTGCATGCTGGGTGCAGCTGGAGTCCTTAATGCTAACGGCGGATGATGCTTCAGGTGACATGTGCTTCTACCTTCAGTTAGGTGTGTGAGGCCTTTCTGCCGTTTCGGATTTGAATACTAGAGGACTTCGCGGTGCACAGAGCTCACAGAATGAAGTTTAAACGGTGAGTTCAACACACAACAAACTGTACAGAAGAGGATGTTTACAACAGCTTTGTTGCCTAGAAACTTAGCGTTGTATGTGTTGCAGTGTGTAAACAGCATCAACTGTATGCAGAGGTGGAAAGTAACTAAGTATCCTACACTTACTCAAGTAAATAAATAAGTACAATTGTAAGACCTTTACTTTAGTATTTCCATTTCTTCTACTTTGTACTTCTACTACAATTCAGAGGTAAATTGTGTACTTTTACTCCAGTTACTTTGCAGATTTGGATTTATGATGTGAAATAAAATGAACCCTTAAATCAGACTTTAGTTACACCTGGAGTAAATTCACAAGCTACCCTGCAGTGCAGTATACAAAGTCGTTAAAACTAGCTGCACCTTTACCAGCTTTGATAATACTTTAATGCATCAATAATTATAATCAAAACATATAATATATATTATTCTTAAATGGACCAATCTGCATAATGAGTACTTTTACTTTTGTTACTTTAAGTATATTTTGATGCCAATACTTTTGTACTTTTACTTGAGTAACATTTTGAGTGCAGGACTTTTACTTGTAACAGAGTATTCCTACACTCTGGTAGATCTGAGTACTTTTCCCAACTCTGCCTGTGGTCAAAACGTAATTCCTTTTAATTACTAATATGCAGAGATGGGGACTCGAGTCGCACTTAAGTCGCACACACAGAGACTTCAGACTTGACTTGGACTCGTGACCAAAAGACTTCAGACTCGATTTGGACTCGTGTGTTGGGACCATAGACTGTATATATAAATGGACGTAGGGTCCGTGACGTCACCCATAGGATTCTGCAGAGTTGCCGTGAAGCCCTTAGTAGGCGGAGTCGGCCACTAACGGCTCGACAGTGACGTCAGAGTCTATCTCCCGCCTTCTCCAGCCTGCTCCAAATAAGGGCAAAGAGGCGGTGCTGAGGCGGAGCCGAGGCGGGACAGGGCGGGACCTGCTGCCACCGAGCGTGACGTTCCAGACCTAGCTCAGGCTAAGAAGCTAAGCTAACATGCTCTCAGTATTAAGCTAACAACCTATGCTAACAACCCAGCTTGCGGTCACTGCTCCTCGTTCCCGGCATATTCTGAAGGTAAGATACCCTGTAACTTTACAAAACGTGTCCTTTTGATTTAAATGTTCTTGAACCTACACTATACAATTGTTTTTTAAGTGCTTCACCGTTTTTCAAATATAAATCTCATTTAACTAAACTTTGTAAACTAGCAGAGATATGGCCAGTGTTGCGTGAATTAAATGTGATTAATGAAATATGACTGTAGAAAAAGAAAGGTGCTTTTATATTGATTTTTTTTATTTCAGCATTAAGAAAAAAGAAGATTGCAACCTCCTCCACGCCAAACTGCACAACCTGTAAGTTGATGGTCCTGGCTTACTTTACATGACTTCAGATGGTTGACATTACACACAAACATACTATACATATACATGTGTGCACAATTGTAGATAAACAGCACACAGTATATAAATATATATATATATATAAACTGTGTGCTGTTAATCTGTTTTTTGAGGTTTTGCTCTCTTGTTACTTTTAACCATACAGGTGTGATATCATAGTTATTTTGTATGTTATTGTCAAAGGAACAAAATGAGCAACCCTTTATACTTAATTTGATATTCCTCATGATCTGAAGCATTTGTTACTCTCATTTATTTTCCTCCCATAGTGACTGTATGGATAATCGGAGACAGCTATGTCCGGCGTGGAGCCCAGAGAGCTACAGAGACCATCAGCAGCAACCTTGGCCTCGACCTGAGGGTGTGCTGGTTCGGTTGGGGTGGACTGCGCTGGAGAGGTGTCCTCCCTTTCTTTTCCTACTCCCTGCGAGGAAGAGCAGTCCTGGATGTCCTCCTCATCCACTGTGGCGACAATGACTTGGGGGATGTGCCCAGTGTTCAGTTGCTGAACCAGATGAAGGAGGACCTGCACCAGCTTCACCATCGGCACCCTGGCTTGAAGATCATGCTCTCCCAGAGGCGCCGGTGGAGGGCTGGTGCAAATCCTGTCAAAATTGACAAGGCCCGGAAGTTTGTTAACAGTGTGATGGCTTCTTTTGTTCATAGCCTAAATGGTGCCATTGTTGACCACTCCAACATTAGACATGACAGTCCTGGGCTGTTTTTGAGAGATGGAGTTCATTTCACCCCTAGGGGAAATGATATTTTTTTAAAGTCACTAGCCAATTGCCTGAAAGACCACCTCCAAAGACTGTGAACTGCTAAAATGTCAGTATCACTGTCTTTGGATTTGGCCTTTAGAGTATGTATTCTAAGGCCCTTGCTAAGCCCAGACTGTCATGGCTAATGTTGAGTTAGATATTACATCTGTAGCCATAACACTGTTAACATGGCTGCTCTTCCTCTTCCCCACATCCCACCCCCCCTCTTCCCCCAATGGACTCTGCAGCTCTCCAGGCCCATGCTGGGCATGGCTGTCTTTCAAACCTTTTATTTTGTATTTGTTATGATGTTTTTTGTTATTTTATTTGTTAAAATAATTATGTATTTATGTAAATATTGAAAATAAATTACATTCATATTTTCACTTATTTTGTCTACTGCTTACTGAACATGTTAGCTATCACATCCAAATGGGACTATCAAATGAAAGGCTAAGCTTACCATACAATACAGAAAACATTACACATTAAGGCTCAAATATTTTCCCAAGCCGGAGCAGTCTGAAAAGAGTCCCAAGATGTCGGTTTTCATGTATTTTTGAATAAAGGTTTCCTTTAGGTGATCCAGACAGGCTGGACCAGTGGGTGCTGAACATCCGGAGGAATAAATGGACCCCCAACGTTTCTTCTCGCCTGTGCAGTGCACACTTTGAGAGTCATCCCTTCAGCACGGACTCCTGGGTACAGATCCTTTTTAAAAATAATAATAACTTGGTTCCATTTGTGAGTGTAAATTGTTGTTACTAATTAAATACATGTTATACATCATACAATGCTAAATAATTGTTATGGCACAGCTTGCACATCAGTGATGAGTAATGTTCTTTTGATTAAAGGCCAAATTAAGAATTTGCCAGTTAAGTAAAGAAACATAGAAATCGATTTTTTTGCAAACCATCACATTTCTATTCAATTTATGCAAAGACTCTTTATCATAGATAGAGAATTGCCATTTCCCCCCACATACTCTGTTAAAAACAGATGAATTATATTACCTTTTTTTACATTATTTTAATAGCAACATTCATTCATCTGTTGTCATCTCATAACTTATTTATCTTAACAGCTATCACTGTAAAAAAAAAAATGATTTAATTTAATTTTACTATACAATATTTATCTTTACATTCTGTTCTTGCATATGTTTTATTATATGTACGTGTATATAGATTTCTGCCTGCACTAATTTATTATTCTTAATTTAATTTTGAATTTATTTTATTGTTTTATGTCTTATATAACTATGTTGCATTGTTGGAGGAGCTCGGGACAGATGATTTGCATTGCCATTCCTACACTGTAGCCTATGTGCTATGACATAAATCCTTTGAATCTGAATCTTGGAAAACACAACATCTTGACAATGAATACTACGCAGTCATTTATCAGTGACAATGCAAATAACAAGAAGGTCTCCCCTAGTCCCATGTATTTTGGCATAAAATATGTCATAAGCATACCATAGAATGTAATTACGAAGTGCAACACCCACAATCCCTACAGGGTCGTAACGTCACAGAAGATAATACCTTTTAGAGAGTTTTGTTCAGTATGCAGATAAATATTTGTTTTACAATAGAAACATTTTTTTCTGAGCATCAACTTTAAATCTTTTGTCAACAAATAAAAAACATCTTAATTTCCTTTACGACAACATTTTGTTTATAACACCACTACATTAACAATAAGCATAGGAAAATGATAAATGTCAACATTTAAGATTGTGCTTTTACTCTTTATTTAATTAGATCTATTTCACATTGAAAGTTACATCTTGCATTTTATGAAAAGTAAAGGTTTCGAATCATTGTATGACTTAAAGTGCCAGTGAAGTGCATTTTTTTGCGCCAAAATGAAATGGCAGTTTCATTCCTTACATATCATTGTGCCTGTTCATGGCTAAAATAATTTTAATTATTGATTAATTCATTATGAAAAATTAAAAAAATATTTTTTAATAATAACGGCCGTCTGAGCCTACCGGAAGTTGCAGACGATAGCGCGGTGACGTCACAAGATGGGCCCAGTTGTGATTGTAAACATGGCGGAGACTTTGGAAAGTGATACAAGTGTGAGAGAATGATTGATTTTGACAGTTTTCTCGATTTAATTCCATTTCCTGCCTTTCTACAAATATATTAGGGACTATAGTGTTAACAAATCCAAGAAAAATGTGTAATGTACATAATGAGTGTGCACACTTATCTAGTATCCTATCCATGTGAACCTGTTTTATTTGTGATGACCTCACACCCTCACCCGGGAAGATGTTTTTCTTTAAATTGAAGTTAAAGGCATCAATCTGGTGCACTTTGAGGGCAACATTAAGAGATGTATGGATACAGCTCTCAACACTCATATCAAACATATATTTCAATAATCAAAAAACATTGGAAGGATTTCTTAACCTATTTTATACAACTAACATAGATGGAAATATTTGTTTACATAGATGACCAAACCAACTGAGATAACTTAGGCTACAGTTTACAATCTAATCACTCAGAGTCCTTTACCTCCCTGAGCTGACATTATCTCTCTCAGTCCAACAGGAGAGGACTCTCCCTCTTGAAACAGCTAATCTCCGTTAGCTCCGAGCTAGCACTAGATGCTAACAACAACCCTGTAACTCTCTCAGTCTCTCTTTCTCTCTCTCTCGAATCGACCAGTGGCCTTTATTTGTCATGAACAATCAACGAATCTACGAAACAATGACACCAGCCAGACTCACCTTCATCTTTTGGGAACAGAAACATCGCCACTTCGGCAGACTTGACATTACTACAGCCAGCGGCAATGCATCGCTTCCCGTGTGTTTTCCTCCTCCCTTTTTCTTCACTGTCGCCTCCATTGTCAGGTTTTCTCGATTGGCAATCACTTCCAGTCGACTCCGACACACTTCCAGTAAAATACTCGCTCAAAAACTTTGATAAATTCGACTTTGAAACAGAGAAACAATACACTGTGATGAATGTAAACACTTCGGAGGCGACCATCTTGTGACGTCACGCAGTAGCTCGCAAGCCCACGCCCACGAAGGCGGAGGTCAACTGCGGATTTCACGGCAGCAAATTCAAAACTCATCAAATTAGTTGCTATTCCAACATCTTTTGATATGGGTTTCATGGGACAATTTTGGTCATTACCTATATGTATTAGCATAACAGATCATGCACAGGCGCACACTTCACGGGGTCTTTAAGTACACTAGAAAATAATTAAAAGATGTGCAACACCCTGTATCAGTAATTCAAATGATATAACTTATGTACAGAGTTGGGAGGGCTACTTGCCAAAAACACAACCAGTAACTTAATGTGAGTATCAAGATATAAAAGTAATGTAATCTGATAACTTTATTTTTCTTTTGGATTACCTCAATATCAAATGCAATGCAAATAAACACAGGAGAGAAGAAATATGAATATGATTTGTTTACTTAAATGTATAATATAATACCATAAAGCAGATTCAGGCAGTAGGTGTACATATTCACAATGAAAGTATTAGCCTACAGAACAGTACCGCTTCCAGAGAAGAGATACCATTTGATAATTTTACAACAAGCACTATATGCTCTTTTTAGGTTTTGAATAAGATTGTAATCCTGAGTTTCCCTATTATTAGAAAAGTCAAACTAATGCGATTACATCTCTTCCTATGTAACTAAGGATTACACTTCCCTTTTTTTCTATACGATCTTGATTCGTGTTAGATGTAATCCATTACTGCCTAAGCCAATACAAGTCATCACTTGGAAAATTGTCTCAAGTTATAAATGATGCCTTCAATGTCTTTCACGTGGAGAAGACATCCCATTGGCCGAGGCGTTGCAACTTCCCTCAAGCGTCCTACATGAAAGCAAGATCACATGTTAGAAATGTGTGCACAAACTATTCAGGTACTTGGTTTAAAGCCCAAGTGTGAGAGTGAACAGAGGCGGAGTCTGTTTGTTTGGCTGCTGCTACCCAAACCAACATCCTCCTCACAAGCATTGACTGTTGGAATGTCATTACGCTCCACATGTGGAACAACAAAGGCTTCTTCAGGCGTGCCTTGTATCATAATGATATTGCTCTGATCAGCAGCAAGACTGTTTTTCACCACTACCATGGTCTCCATCTGCAACCTACTCATTGCTGTTAACAGTCGAACTAGGAGTGTCACTTACCTCGTCATTGCTACTCACCTGCTTCTCCTTCCAGGCTGTTGTTCTTTGGTGAAATACAAAATGGTGGGCACTCGCAGTGTTTTTCAGGCATCTCCTTCCCTAATAAAAATAATAAACAAAAAACACATAAAATAACTTTTGAGGTATTCAACTTTCTTTGAATAATGTTGTTTTAAATGTAAGAGTGCAATTATAAAAGACAATAGAGGGCCAACATGTTAACTATGCAGTTAATCTATTCAACAATTACGTGTTTCCAAGATTCAGATTCAAAGGATTTATGTCATAGCACATAGGCTACAGTGTAGGAATGGCAATGCAAATCATCTGTCCCGAGCTCCTCCAACAATGCAACATAGTTATATAAGACATAAAACAATAAAATAAATTCAAATTAAATTAAGAATAATAAATTAGTGCAGGCAGAAATCTATATACAACGTAAATATAATAAAACCGACCCAAAGACAACAGGAGGTTTAATGACATATTCACTTAATAACGCATGAACAACTTTTACAAATATTTCTATATAGTCTGTGTTTGGTAAATGTAATCTGGGTTGCACATTTCCTGCTGAAATACATGCCTACCAAGTTACTGCGTGGCACTTTGGTTTTGATAAAACAGTGTAGTTCCACTATATAAGCGTTACATTCATAATCAACGAGATAATATGCAAGATAAATAGCTATTTGTTGTTATTCTTAATGCTTGTCATTCACACGTTAAGAAAATAAAATAAGTACCGATACATAGCAGAACAATTGTGGCGATGTTCAGCTTATAAGCCTTGTTCAACATCATTTCTTTAGCTAATACTATAGCGGGCTGCAGGGGAACCAATTCCGCGTTTCGCTGCAATTCCTTGATCTCCAGTTATAACGCCGGGCTCCGCCGCTGGCCGAAGCTAACGGAGCCGCAAAGGGCTAGCTACGGCTCCGGTTAGCTTCGGCGGCGGACTCCGGCGGCCACCACTGGGATAATTGGGTCCCCTTTTACCATATGCTCCCATTTAGCATTATGGGCGTCATAGCCATAGACCTATAAAAGTCTTACCCAAGGGCTGAATCATAAACTAAACTGTATATATACACATGTATAAAGGGTTACGTCCTTTGCTGGCTAATAAGCTACATAACAAGCTAAGCTAACAAGCACACACACACACACCTGCTAACGGGGGTTACATGTATAATATTATCATTTACTCACCGAAAAAAGCTGAGAGTAGACTTCTTAGAAGTTCTGTTAGTACATTCAAGCGCACAGCACGACATCGTAATTGTCTAGTATATCAACACGAACACGGCTAAAGCTAAAGGGTCAAGTACAGTACATGATTAACTAACGTTGTAGCCTCTATGGTTGTAGCCTAGCAGAGTGGACAAGTTGCTGTTAGCTGACAGCGAGGTCATGTACGTGTCTATCAACGTGACCACGCCCTAATTAATGCAAAAACGTTGAGACCTAATATAAATAAAAGGGTCGTGTTAGAAAAACAATTCACTCACAGATCCATAATCATGAAGGTGGAATCTAACTATATCGATAATACAAATGTATGGAGCCAGGGACAGAAACATGTTTTTTTCTGCTGTAAAGTTGGGCATTTTAACATGGGGGTCTATGGAAATTGCTCCTTTCTGCAGTCATTGCCTATCGGCCAATATATGAACTGCAGTGTGTGGCACTTCCGTATTGGCTTCCCGGCTGTTCCCCAGAGTTTGCCGCTTGGTTGGGACTCGTGAACAATCATTGTGTTTTCTATTGTTGGCGTATTAAAGGTGGGGTAGGTACATTTGAGAGAAACCGGCTCGAGATCACTAGAATTTGAAAATACACAACCGGAGATAATCTGCTAGAGGCTGCTACATCCTTATAGAGCCCGCCTCCTCCAACACACACAAACGCGCACATGACCAATGAGGGCACGAGATAAGTTTGTGCCCAGATGGAAGGCTGACAGGCAGGTAGGCCATCCAGTTATTTTAGCCAGGCTCATTACGCAGACGTGCGCGCCTCTGTTACTACCTCGTAGTAACACCATGGCGACCGGCGGCACACCTGCAGCTGTACCGCTTGTAATTAGGTTCAACTACAAAAACTTCGAACAAAACGCCGGCGGCACCAACAAAAGGAGCGCACACTGCAAAGTCTGCAATATCAAAATCAAGGATGCTGGCGCAACAACGTCAAATTTCATCAGGCACTTGAAAACTCACCCGGAGAGGTCAGTCACATTAACGCATGGACGGTTAGCAAACATGTTTAGCTCAGCATCAGCTATGTAATGTTAACTAGCTTGCTACTAGCTTTGTAACTGAATATTTGAAACGATTAGTGAATTGCTTGTCACAGTTGTTTGAGTTGAGTGGCGTTGACATCCAACTCTTGACATGACATAAAAAAGGTCGGTAACGTTAATCATTTTCCCTGCGGGGGATTACTAAAGTATTTGTGATACTGATTTCTGATTCTGAAGTGTTTTGCTTATAAGTTGTTTGCATTTAGCTAAAGTGTGATGTTTTTTCTCATATTGCATTGCAATAGCCTGTTTAAAGTGATCATATAACAAACAACTAATCAGTACTCATACTGTATGCTAATAGATATAGGAGTGATAATAACACAGTAAATGCTTTGAATTTCTTAGATATAGCTGTGCAGTATTCTTAACAGACTGGATAGCAGCAGACAATAGAAGGCTTATTACAACCAGAAGAGACATGAGACTTTTATATTTTTAGAGACTTGAGACTTGACTTGGACTCGTGACCAAAGACTTGAGACTTGATCAAGTCTCACCCCACAAAGACTTGAGACTTGACTTGGACTCGTGACCAAAGACTTGAGACTTGATCAAGTCTCACCCCACAAAGACTTGAGACTTGACTTGGACTCGTGACCAAAGACTGAGACTTGACTTGGACTTGCAAAAAAGACTTGTGAACATCTCTGCTAATATGTTTGCTGCTGTCTGTTTAATATACTTTAGGGCCTTCATGTGTGGTCGGCCTTTTCTAAATCTTTTTATGATCATGTTGATATGTCTTTACATGAATGTGAAAAAAACTTTTTTGCACCTGCCGCAGTGTGCTAGCTCATAGTGATGTATTTTTCTTTGTTTTTTGTGTAGTTTGGCAGTTACATTTATAACCGGTTATTTGTGATTTGTGCACAGGCTGCAACATTTCAAATGAAGATTGAATTTATCATCATCATCATCTTTATTTAAGAGACTCTTGGTCCATTATTACAAAACATACACACTCAAATACAACTAAAAAAAGGCAGCCATACCAATGTTTCCACAGAGGTGACTGGTATCGTACAGCACTGAGACACGGATTTGAAAGCAGCATATGACAGAGTTATGAGAAACATTCAATCGACAGATGAATTTGTACATCAGACCTCTCAAAAGAGCATGGAACGTGTTGACTCGTGCATTACAGAACATTTCACTTGCACTGCACCACCCTTGGTTTTCTAAGCAGTATACGCAAACAGTCATTTATATGCAACCTGGAGCTTCCGGAGGCTCGCCTTCTTATACTTGACCCACAAGGGGGCAGTATAGAGAGGAGTGCAATACGCTCTAAAGAGGTTCACCTTAACCTTATCTGAACACCAAGAGAATTTTCTAGCAACATGTTGGCTTGTATATATAGACACGCCGCTGTCTATACATGTCATCATCATCAGCCAATTTCATCTGTGATGATGTGTCCCAGATACTTCGTGTTACAGCAAACAGACACCACCTGTCCTGACAGATAGAATGTTGGAAAACAAAGGTTCTTATCCCCTTTTGCTCTACAGATCATTACAGCGCTCTTCTTAGCATTGTATTTAACGTCAAAATTTTGACTCCGTAATCAGAACAAACATTTAGCAACTGTTGAAAACCAGCACTGCTAGGAGAAACAATTGCCAGATCATCGGCATACATAAGATGGTTTACAATCACATTACCAATCACACACCCTGTTTTACAGACACTTAAATCATCTGATAGATCATTCATATAGATATTAAAAAGGCTCGGTGAGAGGAGCCCCCCCTGGCGGACTCCATTACCAACACCAAATAGCGCCGAGACTGCATTCCCCCATTTTATCCGCATGCTCTGGTTGGCATACCAATAAGCCAGGATCCTAATTATACTGTTAGGCACACCTCTTTGTCTCAATTTTAAAAACAGTTTATGATGGTTAACTCGGTCAAAAGCCTTAGAGGCATCAATGAAACCAATCAGAACAGTGGAATTCTGTCTTCTATATGTTTCTACCATTTCCTTCAAAGCATAGATGCATAGCTCAGTACCATGCTTAGCCTTGAAGCCAAACTGGTTATCTGAGGTACATAAATAAGAACATAGTCTATCCAACAACAATTCTTTCCAGGACTTTGGATAACACACTGGCCAGAGCAATTGGTCCTATAGTTATCCAAGCTCCCTACCTTGCCCGCTTTGTCCTAATGACAGGGACCAAGGTAACCGTCAACATGGAGTCTGGCAACATACCATGAGTCCATGAGGCCGGTAAAACAAATGGCAAGAAGAACTGCAACCTTCGGGCTTGCCAGTTTAAGGTGCTCTGCAGTGATTCGGTCAGAGCCGCATGCTTTGTTATCAGTTAGCTGTTCAATTGCTCGATAAACCTCTTTAGCTGTGATTCCCACTGTGTCACTTTTCACAACACTACCAACTTGTAGGGGTCACTTTTAACACAATTAAGTATAGTAGAGTAATGTTGCCTCCACAACTCGGCTATGTTATCGGCTCCAGATACTCCCTCTATGGTACACGGTAATGACGTACTGGCCCTGTTCAAGAGCTCTCACCTCCGTCCAGAAGCCAGTCACATCATTATGAAGGAGCTTTTCAGCCATCGAGTCCGCTCTCAATGTTTCTGTGTGTTTGTTGACATAACGAACTGCATATTTATATCTAGCATGTGTACGCTTTTTGAGATCCAGGACAGGCCCCTCTCTGGGCCTTCCTGCCTGGACCCAGGCCCCAAAAGCATTCTTGGCTTCAGCGTATTGATCAGCCACATGTGTATTCCACCCTGGCTTGACGTTGTGTCCTCTTCCTAGAGTAGGTACAGCACGGTATACTGGCCTCCCATACAGCTCCCACAAATACAATCATACATGTTACAGAGGTCTTCACGGTGAGAGCTTTCATTACAACCCACATCAACACACAGAGTTGCCACTTTGGGTAGATATACATCACTTAATAGGACATCAGTTCTCCCATAGTACAATAGCCTATCCTCATTTGTGAGCTTGGACCAGTCCACTTTAGTGGTACAGGCATGTTTAGCCTCCTGAGACATCTCAGGGAGACTATCACAATCTAGTGACATTATAAAAGGAATGTGATCTGACATTGATGCCTCATACACAATCTCAATTGATCTTACAATGTCATGGGCATTAGCAGTGCTTATGCAATGGTCAAGCCATGAAGTTGTATGCCAGGTCTCGCTTATATATGAATAGCTATCTGTAGGCAGAAGTATTTGGCTTGATAATATAAGATTGTTATCATCACAAAACTGTAGCATATGCTTAGCAAACAAGGACCTTTTGTCTGATATGTCAGCATTCATATCACCCACTACATAAACACTGGAGGAATGATTATCAACAATAAAAGAATGTATAAAAGCAAGTCTGTTCAGGTATTCATCTTCATTATGCTGTGACTCATATGGTGTATATACATTGAGAATGCTAAACTCCTTGTTATTCATTTATGTTTATGTTATGTGGTTTAGACATGATGTTCCACTAAGCTGACTTGTTGATGACATTCTTTTGTAATATTTCATTGAGGAAGTCGAACAGTATGATACTTGAAAGGTAGGGTAAGTAAGAATGGAGAAACCAGCTTGAGTACGCTAGAAATTGAAAGTACGCAGCCGAAAAAAATCTGCCCCTTCCTTTCATGGATGTATAATGAGAACTATAGGTTACTTACGTAACCCCAGACCTCAGAGTAACATGAAGTGAGATGTCTCACTATGGGATGCGCCTCATCGCGGAGCAAACAGAAGCATCAATCTCATTACGCCAATCCTGATTGGCTGGTGATCTTGACGTCAACGTCAGGGGAAATCACCCCCTATAAGTAGCCTGCGCCACGACGCATGCGTCATTCAAAATAAGCACCTCTTCTCGCTTCACCATAGCAAGGAGGGCCGTCTGGTGAGACATCTCACTTCATGTTACTCTGAGTGCTGGGGTTACGTAAGTAACCTATAGTTCTCATTCATAACACTCCGTTCGATGTCTCACTATGGGAAATTGTAGCTCCCGTATTGCCAGACGAGCTTATCTCGAAGATCACGATCAACCAGAATTTAACAGGTGGAGTCCCGACTCAACAAGGTGCCCAGCACTGCTCGGGCCACGCTTGGAGCGGAGACGTCCAGCCTGTAAAAAGCGGACAAAAGTGAGCGGCGAAGACCAGCTTGCCGCTGCACAGATATCCTGGATGGAGAACACCCCTTGAACAAGCCCAGGATGTAGCCAGCCCCGAGTCGAGTGAGCCCGCAGACCCGAAGGTGCTTGCAGATTCTGACTCGTATAGGCCAAAGCAATCGCCTCCACGATCCAGTGGATAGTCGTTGCTTAGTAACAGGCTTACCCTTGTGAGGTTTAGCCCAGGACACGAAGAGTTGGTCATTAAGACGAAGCTCTTTTGATCTGTCCATATATGTGTGTAAAGTCCGGACTGGACACAATAGATCCTGCTGCTGCTCCCCGGAGGAAACCAGTTGCGGAGGAAATGCCTCAATGTCAATTGGGGTACACGAACCAACCACCTTTGGTGTAAAGGCAGGGTTGGGTTTCAACAACACCTCTCGTTTGCCCTGGGGCGAACTGAGTGCATGAGGGATGTACAGACAGTGCATGGATATCGGCTGACCCGTTTAGGCGGATGCCATGGGCCAGTAACAGCACTGTCTTGAGTGACAGAAGTTTCATGTCAGCTCCTTCCAGGGGTTCAAATGGGGTCATTTTGAGCCCATTTAAAACCACTGCCAGGTCCCATAAGGGCACCAGCGACCTGGAGACAGGGAGGAGCCTGCGCGCTCCCTTCATAAAACGGCAAACCAAAGGATGTTGGCTAGCCGTCTTACCCTCAAAGCCCACATGGCATGCATCAATAGCAGCCAGGTACACCTTGATCGTGGAGAAAGCTCTGTGTTTATCGATCAAGTCCTGTAGGAATGATAAAATCACCCCGACAGGACATTGAAAAGAGATGTGCCTTCTTGAAGGCACACACTCTCAAACACACCCTCCACTTACAGTCGTAAGAGACCTGGTGGAGGAGCTCTCGCACTCTGAATAGTGTTTATCACCTTCTGAGGGAGTCCCACTGTATTCAGATTGTACCACTCACTGTTACGGTTATCTGAGAGAACCCAAACGCAGGACACGGCAGTGTGTTATAAAGGTTTTATTTGGAGGAGATAATCCGGCTGGAGAGTATCCACTGGAGCGTAATCCATTGAAGAGTATCCTCCGGAGTTTTAATCCACTGGAACGTAATCCACTGAAGCGTAATCCTGGAGCACAAGAAGAACAGGTAAGAATAAATTCAGGTGTAGCGAAAATAGTCACTATACTATAAGAAGGCTGAGAAGGCTAAGAGTTTTACAACGATCTGGCGCTGACAGGTTGTGGAGCCTCCGCTGATATACCATCTGTAATGGCTGATGGGAATCAGGTGTGTTGCAGTGGAGAGTGCTCAACTGGTGGAGATTTGAGCCGGGAGCCAGGAGTGACAGGCCACCACGCCCACACAGACAGGGAAAGGGAAAACACACACACAAGGAAGGTGGCTGGAGAATGCATCCACCACAGTACCCCCCCCCTTTAAAGGGACGCCTCCAGGCGGTCTACCAGGTTTACCAGGTCTTCCAGGGTTATCCCGGTGGAAGTCCCGTATCAGAGATGCGCCCACGATGTCCTCGCCGGGGAACCCAACACCTCTCCTCTAGACCATAGCCCTCCCAATCCACCAGATATTGGAATCCCCTTCCACGGCGACGAACGTCCAACAATCGCCTGACGGTGTACGTTGGATGATTATTGATGATGCGGGGGGGTGGGGGAACACTCACTGGAGGAGACAAAGGACTGCTGGCAACAGGTTTCAACAGAGATACATGAAATGTTGGATGAACCTTCATGTGTGAGGGAAGTTTGAGTTTGACTGCAGATGGATTAATAATGGAGTCGATGATGAAGGGACCGACATACCGTGGGGTAAGTTTTTTTGACTCTGTCTTGAGTGGGAGATCTTTGGATGAAAGCCAAACACTCTGACCTGGTAAGTAGTTGGGGGCCTGGGTCCTGTGGCGGTCTGCGATGAGGCGGTTGCGGGCAGCGGAGCGGAGCAGGGCTGCTCGGGTGTCCCTCCACACCTTACGACAGCGACGAAGGTGGGTCTGAACGGAGGGAACAGCAACTTCCTCTTCCTGGGCTGGAAACAGAGGTGGTTGGAAACCCATGGCACAATGAAAATACCTGTGGCTGCACTTGGCAGGGAGTTGTGGGAATACTCGATCCATGGCAGATGTGGGATCCATGGCAGATGTGGGACCCATGACGAAGGGTTCTTGAAAGCCACACAATGAAGGGCCGACCCCAGATCCTGGTTGGCCCGTTCTGTTTGCCCGTTCGTCTGAGGATGATAGCCAGATGACAGGCTCACCGATGCTCCCAGAGCCTGACAGAAGGCCTTCCAAACGTGGGAAATGAACTGGGGGCCCCGGTCAGAGACGATGTCGGTGGGGATCCCATGAAGTCGAACTACATGGTTGACCACAAGATCTGCAGTCTCTCGGGCAGTGGGAAGTTTGGAAAGAGCCACAAAGTGTACCATCTTTGAGAATCTGTCCACAATAGTTAGGATGATGGTATTTCCTTGTGAAAGTGGAAGTCCAGTAACAAAATCCAATGCCACATGCGACCAAGGGCGACTAGGTACTGGCAGTGGGCGAAGCAGGCCAGCGGGAGGCTGGTGGGAGGACTTGGCGCGGGCACACACTGTACAGGCAGCAACAAAGGCCCTGGTGTCTTGAGCCATGGAAGGCCACCAGAAGCGTTGTTTGAGAACGAACAGTGTGCGATGGACACCAGGATGACATGAGAAACGAGAGGTGTGTGCCCACTGCAGGACCTTGGAGCGAACAGGGGTAGGCACAAAAAGACAATTAGCTGGGCAGTTACCTGGGCTAGGCTGCGCTCGCTGGGCCTCCCTGACCAATGACTCAATCTCCAAGGTAACAGCCCCTACCACGCAGGAGGCAGGCAGGATAGTGTCTGGACTGGCAGCTGGTCCATCGGAAGCGAACTGGCGAGAGAGGGCGTCAGGCTTGAGGTTCCGTGACCCTGGACGGTAGGTGAGGGTGAATGAGAAGCGGCCGAAATACAGGGCCCATCGAGCCTGACGGGAGTTAAGGCGCTTGGCAGATTGGATGTACGCCAGGTTCTTGTGGTCCGTCCATACAATAAAAGGGAGTTCAGCTCCCTCCAGCCAGTGCCTCCACTCCTCTAGAGCAAGTTTGACAGCCAGCAGCTCTCTGTTACCCACGTCATAGTTCTTCTCAGCTGGGGTGAGGCGGCGAGAGAAAAATGCACAAGGACGCAATTTTTGGTCTCGTTCCGAGCGCTGGGAAAGAACTGCTCCTACCCCGGTGTTGGAGGCATCGACCTCCACAACGAACTGGCGAGAGGAATCAGGGTGGATGAGCACAGGGGCAGTGGTGAAGAGTCTCTTTAGCTCTGAAAAGGCTGCATCGCACTCTGGGGTCCAGGAAAAGCCAGTTGTGGGGGAAGTGAGTCTGGTTAAAGGACCCGCCACTCTGCTGTAGTCCCTGATGAAGCGCCGATAGAAATTGGCGAAACCAAGAAACTGTTGAAGCAGTTTGACTGAGGTTGGTTTGGGCCACCCCACCACTGCTTGGATCTTCTCAGGGTCGGACCTAAGCTTTCCTTCCTCAACGATGTAGCCCAGGAATGAGACTGTGTTGACATGGAATCCGCATTTCTCCGCCTTTACAAAGAGTCTGTTCTCCCGGAGTCTCTGCAGCACCTGCCTGACATGGATAATGTGCTCCTCCTTGTTACGAGAGAATATGAGGATGTCATCCAGGTAGACAAAGACTGATCGGTTGAGGAGGTCACGGAGCACATCGTTCACCATTGACTGAAAGACTGCAGGGGCATTCGTTAGTCCAAAAGGCATCACCAGATACTCGAAGTGACCGAGTGGTATGTTAAAGGCCGTCTTCCTCTCGTCCCCTTCTCGGATTCTGACGAGGTGGTAGGCATTGCGGAGGTCCAGTTTGGAAAAAATGGTGGCTTCCTGGAGGGGTTCAAAGGCGGAGTTAATGAGGGGTAGTGGGTATTTGTTTTTTACAGTAATGGCATTGAGACCCCTGTAATCAATGCAGGGCCGCAGTGAGCGGTCCTTCTTGGAGACGAAGAAAAACCCAGCAACGACCGGGGAGGAGGATGGCCGAATGACACCAGCAGCCAGGGAGTCATGGATGTCACTAAGCCACCAGGGTGGGAGGAGGGGGTCAGGAGGACGGGACTGAACTGACCGCCCAGGGGCACGGCAGAGGACCAGGAAGGGGTCTCGGGCGGACGGCCCGGGGGCAAGGCAGAGGACCAGGAAGGGGTCTCGGGCGGGCGGCCCGGGGGCAAGGCAGAGTCCAAAAAGGGGGACTCGGGTGGACGGCCCGGGGGCAAGGCAGTGGACCAGGAAGGGGTCTCGGGCGGACGGCCCGGGGGTAAGGCGAAGTCCAAAAAGGGGGACTCGGGCGGACGGCCCAGGGGCAAGACAGAGTCCAAGGTGGGGACCATGGAGGGGCGAAGGCAGCGGCAGGAAGAGTCAGGGGGCCGGGCCCGAGGGTGAAGACCAGACAGCTCCGCAGGCCGGGCAGGAAGGCGCTGACGGGACAGCGCCGGAGGCCGGGCATGACCCGGTGTCGGAGCTGGTGGGACAAGCCTCGGCAGGATCCCCCACGGAATAGCACCAGGACACGGGATTGGCAGGACCCCCGGCAGGAGAGCAGTCGGCGGGGCCTCCAACAGCACAGGACAAGGAGCTGGCAGGACCCCCGGCAGGAGAGTAGATGGCGGGACCCCCAACGGGACAGGACAAAGGGTTGGCAGGACCCCCGACAGGAGAGTAGTCGGCGGGGCCTCCAACGGCCCAGGACTAAGAGTTGGCAGGACCCCCGGCAGGAGAGTAGGCGGCGGGACCTCCAACGGGACAGGACACAGGGTTGGCAGGACCCCCGGCAGGAGAGCAGTCGGCGGGACCTCCAACGGCACAGGACATGGGGTTGGCAGGACCCCCGGCAGAAGAGTAGTCTGCGGGACCTCCAACGGCACAGGACCTGGGGTTGGTAAGACCCCCGGCAGAAGAGTAGTCTGCGGGACCTCCAACAGCACTTCAGTAGGGACTTTAGATGGGACTAGAGAAGGAACTAGAGAAGGGACTAGGAAAGTGACCTGAGGAGGGACTAGGGAAGGGACTAGAGAAGGGACTACAGAGGGGACTAGAGAAGGGACCATAGGAGGAACTAGAGAACGAAACTCGAGAGGAGACGCGAGAGGGGAACTAGAGAGGGGACTTGAGGAGGGACTAAAGGAGGGACTAAAGGAGGGAACTGGAGAGGGGACTCCAGAGGGGACTAGAGGAGAGACTAGAGGAGGGACTAGAGAAGGGAACTTGAGAGGGGACTCGAGAGGAGAACTAGAGAGGGGACTCGAGGAGGGACTAGAGGGACCAGTGGAGGGACTAAAGGAGGGAACTGGAGAGGGGACTCCAGAGGGGACTAGAGGAGGGACTAGAGGAGGGACTAGAGAAGGGAACTTGAGACGGGACTCGAGAGGCGAACTAGAGAGGGGACTCGAGGAGGGACTAAAGGAGGGACCAGAGGAGGGAACTCGAGAGGGAACTCGAGAGGGGACTTGAGAGGGAACTCGAGAGGAGACTCGGGTAGGAACTTGAGAGGAGACTCGAGAGGGAACTCGAGAGGTGACTTGAGAGGGAACTCGAGAGGAGACTCGAGAGGTGACTTGAGAGGGAACTCGAAAGGAGACTCGAGAGGGGACCTGAGAGGGAACTCGAGAGGAGACTCGAGAGGGGACCTGAGAGGGAACTCGAGAGGAGACTCGAGAGGGGACCTGAGAGGGAACTCGAGAGGAGACTTGAGAGGGGACTCGAGAGAGGACCTGTAAGGAGACTCGAGAGGGGACTCGAGATGGGACTTGAGAAGAGACCTGAGAGGGAACTCGAGAGGAGACTTGAGAGGGAACTTGAGAGGAGACTCGAAAGGGGACCTGAGAGGAAACTTGAGAGGGGACTTGGGTAGGAACTTGAGAGGGGACTCGAGAGGGGACTCGAGAGGGGACTCGAGAGGGGACTCGAGAGGGGACTCGAGAGGGGACTTGAGAGGGAACTGGAGTGGTGACTTGAGAGAGTTGGTTCGCCAACAGAACACGGGGGGCTGGAGTCGGCCGGTATGCTGACTGGACTCGGGGAGCTGGCGTCGGCTGCAGAGCCAGCAGGAGACGAGGTGCTGGAGTCGGCCGGGATGCTGACAGGACTCGGGGAGCTGGCGTCGGCTGGAGAGCCAGCAGGAGACGAGGTGCTGGAGTCGGCCGGTACGCCGACAGGACACGGGGAGCTGGCGTCGGCCGGAGACGAGGGGCTGGAGTCGAAACCATGGCTGTTGGGGCCAGGACTGAGGCTGGAACCATGGCTGCAGGGGCCGGCACTGGAGCCGGAACCATGGCTGTTGGGGCTCGGGCTGCTAGCCTGGCCTTGCGACGACTCCTCTTAGCAGCCGCCTGAATACTCCGTGGACCTCCATAAGCCAGACGAGTTCCGGAATACGACTCCTGGACAGGAGCAGGAACTGGGGCAGAAGCACGGGTTGACTTCAGGCGGAACCCACCAAGGCGTATGGTGCCAGATTGGGAATTGGGAGACATGGAGCTAGCATGCCTAGGGCTAGCAGGCCGGGAATCACATGCTTGAAGGAAGTCCAAAATCCAGTCAGGTAAGAACTCAACGAAACATGGTTTCTCTGCTGCCAACCGGAGCGCCTCTACCAGAGCGGCCCTCTTCTGCCGAACACTGGACGCTCCCTTCCACCAATCGAAGCAGCAAGCCAGATAGAAGGTTAAATGCTGCAATTCAACCTCCCATGGATCATCTGCTGGGTCCATTTGTGGTCGGGTTGTAATGTTACGATGTGTGAAGCAGGTAGGACCCAAATGCAGATGTACGTGAAATTCCTTTATTTCAAGGCTATAAGGACAATGACAGAACAGAACACTCACCGTGGACAAGCCAATACACAAGACAACCCGACAAAGAGAGACAGAAAACCCAGAACTTAAATACACCCAGGACTAATCACATAAACACGAGACAGGTGAGGAGGGAGGAGAAAACACATAGGTACCAGGTGAACACAATTGGGTAATCAGATAGGGAAACCGACAGAAAGGAAACAGGCAGGAAACGGGGGTGAATACTTTACAAAATAAAATAGGAAACCCAAAGATAGAAAAGGACACGAAAAATACCAACAGACAAATCCTAACACTCCTAGGTTATGATATTCAGTGGGGACAGATGACAGGTCAGGCGGCTCGATCTTGAGTGGTGGAGAGGCGGCCTCTGCTGGCGGTAGGGCAGACTGCAGGCATGAGGATAAGCAAAAAGAACTCCAACTAATGATCTTGCCAGTTACCCAATCAATCTGGGGGTTGTGAGTTCTTAACCAGGGATGGCCCAACACTATGGGGGCCTGAGGTGAGGAAATTAGGTGAAACTGAATAAACTCACGATGGTTTCCAGACAGAATGAGGTTTACTGGCTTGGTGCGGTGAGTGACTTGGGCCAGGAATTTTCCATTTAGAGCATTAGCACTAAGAGGTGAATCTAACACTTCACAGGAAATTCCTGCCTGAGCTGCAATGTCAATGTCCAAAAAATTCTCATCCGCCCCCGAGTCCACTAAGGCGAGCAGGGGTAGGGACTGTTGGTTGCAGCAAAGCATGGCTTCTAGCTGCGTTCTGGGTCGGGGGTTGAGAGAGGAGGAAGGGCTCGCCAGAATCCCCACAGCTACTGACGAGCCTGACCTTTTGGCAGACTAGGACAGGAGGAAACGAGATGACTGGTTTGGCTGCAATAAACACATTCCCCAGCATGGATCCTTCTAGCACGCTCAGATGGTGAGAGGCGGGCCCTTCCCACTTGCATGGGCTCATCTCCATGGGATGAGGCTGAGTAAGGAGTTGGGAAAGATCGGGGAATAGGGGTAGTGGCGGTTCCAATTTGGGGATCAAGTGAGAAGTCGCTGGGATTGGAGTGACGGCTAGTCCTATTCCTACGTCTCTCTCTGAGGCGATTATCAATCTTAATGGCTGTGGCTATTAAATTATCCAAGATACCTGGATCATCCCTAGCCGCTAGCTCGTCTTTAATTGCTTCGTTCAGCCCCTGAAGAAAAGCATCCTGTAGTGACTCGTTATTCCAGCGTGAGTCGGAAGCCACTGTTCTAAACTCCACTCCACAAATTCGGCTACACTACGGGAGCCCTGCCGGAGAGAAAGAAGGCGCCTAGCAGCATCCCTCCCCCGTACCGGGTGATCAAAAACTTTTTTCATTTCGGAAATGAAAGTATCATATGACCAGCAAATGTGTGGCTGGCTCTCCCTAACAGCTGTAGCCCAATCTAAAGCCCTCCCCCTCAACAGGCTCATTACATATGCTACCCTAGCCCCATCTGTGTGATAAGTACTAGGCTGCTGCTCAAAAACTAACGTACACTGGAACAAAAAGGCTCTACAATTACCCAAATCTCCAGCGTATCGTTCAGGTGTGGGAATGACAGCCTCTCGTAGCTGATGGAGGAGTGCGGCAGGAGGGGGGGGAGGGGCTGTCGGCTGTGCAGCGTGCTGCGGAGGAAAAGCCTGTGAAGTGAGCAGTTCTACCTGCGTGCCGATTCTTTGCACATTAACGGAGAGGTTCCGGAGAGTCTCCAATGCCTCACGGAGAACTGTATCATGATGCCCCACGAGAGCGCCTTGACTGGCCAGGGCTTGGCAGAGTTCGTCCGTAGTTTTGGCCTGGTAGCCGGTGTCCGCTGGCTCCATACTGGCCAGATCGTTCTGTTACGGTTATCTGAGAGAACCCAAACGCAGGACACGGCAGTGTGTTATAAAGGTTTTATTTGGAGGAGATAATCCGGCTGGAGAGTATCCACTGGAGCGTAATCCATTGAAGAGTATCCTCCGGAGTTTTAATCCACTGGAACGTAATCCACTGAAGCGTAATCCTGGAGCACAAGAAGAACAGGTAAGAATAAATTCAGGTGTAGCGAAAATAGTCACTCTACTATAAGAAGGCTGAGAAGGCTAAGAGTTTTACCACTGGGGTTTAACAACGATCTGGCGCTGACAGGTTGTGGAGCCTCCGCTGATATACCATCTGTAATGGCTGATGGGAATCAGGTGTGTTGCAGAGGAGAGTGCTCAACTGTTTGCAGCTGGTGGAGATTTGAGCCGGGAGCCAGGAGTGACAGGCACCACGCCCACACAGACAGGGAAAGGGAAAACACACACACAAGGAAGGTGGCTGGAGAATGCAACCACCACACTCACGGGTCAGGCCCATAGTGCCCCGCGCTCTGGGTGTGGGTGAAGGATCGCCCTCCCGGCCTGAGACAATCTGTCCCTGCGTGGTGGGGGCTGCCACGGCTGCCCGCACAACAGCTGATATATCTCCGCCAGCCCGTATATTGCGGGCTAGGGTGGAAACATCAGAGTAAGTGTGTGGCGTTGCTCTTTCACTCTGGCCGGAGTTAAGGGTAACAGAACCAGGGGTGGGAACGTGTACAGAGGACCCGGAGGTCAATGGTGTACGAGTGCGTCCCCGCCTAACGGTGCGTTTAAATCGTGCATTAAAGAGAACAGCTGTCATTGAGCATTTTCTCCCTTTGCGAACAGACTTAACGCGGCTCCGCCGTAACGCACCCACAGTGGACTCCCGATCCTTGGATGAGGAGTCCAGTCTGCATAGAGTGGTGCACCTTTGACAGTAATTCTGTCCCTAGGTGCATAACACCCGGTACTTGTGTCGTTCTCAGAGAGAGGAGACGTCTGCCGCTCCAAGGGATCAGTTTGTGTGCCAGTGTGACTGGAGACGACGCAATCTCCCCTGGCGGTTCATACACGATATTGTGTTGTCTGTCCTCACGGGGACATGAAGTCCTCTGAGAGAAGGCAGGAAGCATTTTTGGGTGGGGAACACCGCTAAAAGCTCCGGGTAATTTACGCGTGCCCGCTGGAAGTCTCTGTTCTAGAGACCTCTCACCGGGCGACCTTCGTAAGTCCCCTGTCAGCCCGTCTGACCTGCGTCCATGGTGACCACCTTCCGTGAAAGGACTGCACCCGTAGGCGCGTCCCGCACTGGAAAAGTCGGGTGTAGTGCCACTAAGCATTTCATAATCACCAAAACACTCCGTAAGCCGTGGCGTTCGGGGTTTATTATGAGGCCCATGTTGAGCGGGTGCTTTACGAGGACATTTTCCTCCGTAATCTGACTCCGCTCGGTGGGCTTTATAGATAAAACCCTTCTTTCTAGGAGAGAGAGAACCTCTCTCTCCAGAATATGGGTTGACTCTCTCTGGGTTTGTGAAAACAGATAAATTATAACTGTTTTGAGAAGCCCAGGCAGACATCGTGAGTATCTCCTGCTGTATGCTCCTCAGAGCCAGCTGGGATGTCACTCTTACGGCTCCGACCGGCACTGCGCATGTGCGTGACGGAGGTGCCTTTACAGCTCCAGCCGGTACTGCGCATGTGTGTGCCGGTGGTGCCCTTAAAGCCCCGGCCGGCACTGCGCCTGCGCGTGCCGATGGTGCCCTTAAAGCCCCGGCCGGCACTGCGCATGTGTGTGGCGGTGGCTTCACGGACCCGTCAATAATCCGTCCTTTGAGAGGTGCCGTAGCTGCTCTCCAAAGGGGAAGAATTGGCGGGCTGTCCATTACAGCTCTAGCCGGCACTGCGCATGTGCGTGACGATGGTGCCTTCACAGACCCGTTTATTATCCGCCTTTTGAGAGAGGCCGTAGCTGCTCTCAGAAGGGGATTTATAGTTAACGGACTGTTTATTGTCTTTCTTTTCATTTTTTTGAGCTGCGCCCTTGGCCGGAGCCTGGATGCGTCAGCGGAAAATGGTTTATTCAGACAGAAAGATGTGACATGTGTTTTATGCGGACTTGAATATGACGTTGAGGCATCTCTCGAGGTGGCGGGAACACATTCACGGAGGGGAGAAGGAGGGGCTGTCACGCCGCTCGCTTCTTCTTCCTCGACTGCTGGCCGAAATCCTGGGTTGGCTGAGCCTGAGCTGCAGTCGGAACCGGAGATTTTCTCGGCCAACTTGCCCTCGTCTCCAGCCTGGGCTGGGGACTCGGGATGGGCTGCGACCTCTGCGTCTTCGGTGTTTTAAACCGAGCAGAGTTCGATGCAGCTTGGGTGTCGTGAGTATCTCCTGCTGCATGCTCCTTAGAGCCAGCTGAGATGTCACGCTTACAGCTCCAGCCGGCACTGCGCGTGGCGGTGGTGCCTTCACAGACCCGTCAATAATCCGCCTTTTGAGAGATGCCGTTGCTGCTCTCAAAAGGGGAGAAAATTGGTTTTATTGATTTTCTATTCATTTTTTTTGAGCTGCGCCCTCGGCCCTCGGCCTGGATGCGTCAGCGGCAAATGTTTAATGACAGAGGAATCAACTAACGTGTGACATGTGTTTGTGCGGACTTGAGGATGGCGTTTAGGCATCTCTCGAGGCGGTGGGAACACATTCACGGAGGGGAGAAGGAGGGGCTGTCAGGCCGCTCGCTTCTTCTTCCTCGACTGCTGGCCGAAATTCTGGGTTGGCTGAGCCTGAGCTGCAGCCGGAACCGGAGATTTTCTCGGCCAACTTGTCTAGTCTGGCCGCAGCGCGCTGACACACGACTTGTAGGTCCATACTGAGACAGGGCGAAGCTGGTGTGCTATCGCCGAGAGAGCAGCCATCGCTCCCGGCTTTGCAGCCTGAGCTGGTGACACGAAGACGTCGTCTTCTTGCTCATCCGAGTCAGACAGGAGGAACTCAGAGGTGTACTCTTCGTCCTCCATGTAGTCTAACTCCAGGACATCTTCCGCGGGTGAAACCATGGTGAGGTCCAGTCGGGAGCCCCAGCTTGGTATAGCGTGGGGCCCCGTTCCCGCGTTTCTTGCCGCCATCGGATCTCGGCCTGATATGGCGCGGGATTCCGGTTCTGCGGGTGCCGCTGTCGGTGAGCCCCAGACCGCAGTGAGGGGCTCCATCTCTGCGGCAGACGCCCCCGTGTCTTGATTGCCGGTCGGCAGATCAGTGGACATGAGGGGGGTCCCGTCCCGACAGGTTAGCTTGTTGCGCTAACCGGTGGAGGCTCTTCACGGTGAAGCGGGCACAATGTCCGCACGAGCCGGGGTTGTCGATGGCCTCCTGGGCGTGTTCCAGCCCGAGGCAGGACGAACAGATCTGGTGTGAGTCTGTGCCTGACACTTTCAACCCGCAACCGCAGCGCCGAGCCTCCGAGTTCCTGACTCCTCTGGTGTGAGGGGGAGAGGCATCCATCTCGTTCGCCGTGAGGCGTGGAGAGGGTCCGCTCATGACAGGTACGTTCGAGAAAAAAGTATTTACCGATCTGTCTTTAATCCGGGGGAAAAAAGGACAGCGTGGGTCTTTTTCTCTCAAGGATATTACCTGGTATGGTAATATTCCTGTAATCCTTTTCTCCTCCGTGGAAGAGAGAAGAAAAAAGTGTCCTCCCTACCGTGGTGTCGGTAGTGAGGGAAAAAAACACAAGTTAGCAACTGGTGTGTTGCTAACTTGAAGTCAAAACCTTACCTTACTCCAGAGGAAGAACGGCGAGGTTGACTATAATATTCCTCTGTGAGAGAATAGGGTAGCCGGCTAACGCCCGTCGACCGAAAATTAGCTTTGGGTTCAGTCTGTGGACTGTTAATAATAATAATAATAATAATAGCCCGGCTACCGTTCGAGATGTGCTCTCAAGCGAGAAGAGGTGTTTGAATGACGCATGCGTTGTGGCGAAAGCTACTTATAGGGGGTGATTTCCCCTGATGTTGACGTCAAGATCACCAGCCAATCAGGATTGGCGTAATGAGATTGATGCTTCTGTTTGCTCCGCGATGAGGCACATCCCATAGTGAGACATCGAACGGAGTGTTATGAATGAGAACTGGATACAGCGTCGGAGGCGGGGTCTCGTTCTTTCCTAGGAGAGCTGCTCATTGGCGCATCAGGACAAAATGGCCCAACTTTTGAGAGAGCAAAACGTCACAGATTACCTGTCATGCTTGGCTGTCAGAGCAGAAGAACCATGGATGTATAATAAGAACTGGATACAGCGTGGGAGGCGGGGCCTCGTCCATTCCTATGAGAGTTGCTCATGAGCATGAAGACAAAATGGCCCAACTTTTGAGAGAGCGAAACGTCACGAAAGTAATCATATAATCCGTTCTTATTGTGCATCCATGGGTAAAGGTAAAACTCATGTAGTACTGAACACGTCACATGAACGTGCCGGGCGGCGTGGTCCCGTGGGTGAGATCCGCGTTCATAATACCGAGGAAAATAACTCTCAGAATAACGTTATTAGCACATTTTACAACTTGAGGACTGAATGTTTTTAATAAGGGCTATACAAATGTTCATACTGGGTAGTTTATTTAGTTTAAAAACAAGTATCCAACGATCTACAGACGTCTCTTTCCCAATGTAAGTCAATGGGAAAAAGTATTTCCGGGCCTTGCGACTGATACGGAAGTGTAGTACCGCCGTTTGGCCACAACAAATATTTTCCTCCGAGTCCGGCGCAATTCCTGGGGCTTGAGAAGAACCCGTATTTTCCTCAGAGTCCGGCGCACTTCCTGGGGGCTTGCTTCCTTCAGACTTCATTACAGAGCCCCTCCTCCAACACACACGAATGCGCACATGACCAATGAGGGCACGAGATAAGTTTGTGCACGAGATGGAAGGAGTAGCATGTAGCTGCAGCCCCGGAGACTGCAGTTTTAGGACCGCAGTCCTGGGACCGCACTAGGACCATAGCTTTTCGTGACACTGCCACCTAGCGAGTAGGAGACATGAATATGAACGACAATCAGAGTGTGAGTAATGTGAAGTGCTTTTAAAGTTGTATTTGTTTAACATTAAAAATTAGCTAACGTTAACTATGATAGTCTTAAGGCAATACAAACAATCATCTGTTAGCTTATGATAGCTTCTAACCGTATTAAAGGCACTAAAAACAATTATCGGTTAGCTATAGCTTTCGACAAAAAAAACTGTTAGCATATTTGATTATTTGTTTAATGAAACTGTAGCGTGATTTTGGCAAGCCCAACTAGATGTCCTACATTAATTGTTGATTTAATCGCTAATTACAGTAAGAGTGTGAGTAATGTAAATCGTGTTGTTTGTTTAAAGTTAACAACTATTCTGGTGTATTGAATTGGACAGCAATACCAGCAACACGTGTCAAATGTGAGTCTTACAGGGAAACAGTCATCTGTTAGCCTATGATGACTCGCTGCAAAACCAACTGTTAGCCTATTTGTTTAATGAAACCGTATGTTATGGTTATGTTATTTAGCAGAGGCTTTTATCCAAAGTGACTCCCAAATAACATAAAATAACCATAATTAACATTACAATATCAATACAAATAGTTACACAGTCAGTTGCATTACGTCTTACATTTTTAACAGGGTAATTAGTCATCTGTAACCTACTACATTTCAAAAGTAAACTTCAAAGGATGACAAAAGCATGTCAATATGATCTGTCTGTCCGCTACATTAAATCAGCAGTAGCCTAAGTTCTGTCTTCAGTGTAAATGCTTCTTTAATATTCATTGTATTACTATTTGAATTCATTGTAAATAATCTTAACTGATGTGCTCACTGCCTGTGTACTGTTTATCAGACAGTCTCATCATTTTGACATGTTTTGTAATATTGCATGAGGTGTTTTAGTCAGTTATTATGTCGGCCTTATCCGAATCTGTCGTGTCAGAATCTAACAATTAAGCCTAATTGATGTCCTTTCCACTTTCAGAGGAAGGGTCAGAGGTACTCAAATAAATGCTGGACTCCAGAGGTAATTCCTTTTCCGTGTTAAGGAAATTGTGCCCGTCTTCTAAATAAATAAAAATTGATTCTGCACTGTAATATCTCTTGGTCAAACTGCATGTTTATCTTTTGCAGCCATATGCATAAACACACTAACAGTTGTTTTTGTTTTTGAGTAATCAAGCACCTCTTCAAAGACAAATTTCATTTGATTTATTTCGAACATGTAATACAAGAAATAATAATAATGAAATGAAACAAGAGAATTATGATTGTAGAAACGTAAGCAGTATCAAATTGATAAATAGATTCTTACATTACATGTCACTTGTTAGACGCTTTTATCCAAAGCAACTTACATACTCAATACTGTGGGCAATCCCCACAGGAGCAATTTGGAGTGTGGTGTCTTGCCCAGGGACACAACGACATGCTGACTGCAGTGGGGTTTGAACCTGTGACCCCCTGATCCGAACACCAACGCACTAGCCCACTGCACCACACGCCTCCCTACGCCTATTATATCATTATTACTACAATACGATGTATGTCAAATTTGATAAGACAAATATAAAAGACTATCTTTTTACATCTGACATACAAAATACATTTGTTATTAAAAAAAAAAAATAACAACAAATTGTTGTTAATAATAATCGTTTAATTTCTGTAAGAAAAACATATTTTCATGCATTTTTAGATCGTTAATAACAAGCATTACAATGTCTAAAGAGACTCGCTGTGTATGAGACTCAAATTCAAGAATGTTAAATAGAAATGTCAAAGATGGCTGAAACTAGCACATTTGAATGGTACATCTCTGCCCATTGGTATGAAATGCACAGGCATGAATTTACTGTTACTTAAAACAAAACCCTCAACACTTTTCATCCTCATGTTGTTCTGATGGCCTCTGTCCGACACTATAGCCTAAATCCCCCTCAATTACTGAGTTTACTGAGACGACTCTCCTGAGATCTGATCTGTGCACTGAGTGTCCTCCAAAACACTGAGACCCTGCAGCGCCTTTCTCACGCTACATACAGTACACGTGTGTGTGTGTGTGTGTGTGTGTGTGTGTGTGTGTGTGTGTGTGTGTGTGTGTGTGTGTGTGTGTGTGTGTGTGTGTGTGTGTGTGTGTGTGTGTGTGTGTGACACACTGATCTCCTCTAGAATACTGTTCAACACAACACACACACTCATATCCTCTTGGCCTGTATTAGTGTGGTATAAATCTCACTTGATTACTCACCATGGACAGATTTATAATGACAACTTTTCATCGTGCATTTGTTTGTGTGTGTGTATATGAGAGAGAGAGGGAGAGTGCTTGTTGAAGATGAGATCAACAGTCAAATTATCCAAATTCTTTCCAACACCATCTCCTATTTATATCCTTTACACTTCTGTCTGATGATTTAATCACTTCCTCCATAATTAAAATGTGTGCTTCCTACCTATAGTAATTATAAATGAAAGTGTTGCCTGCGGTTACACTCTCTTCTTAGTGCATTATTTAATTCCTTAAAGACCCTTTGGCTTGGACATTTTTCCATCAATCAATTGACATTGTCCATTACATTTTAAGCCAACATTACCCCTCTTCTGGGACACTATGGTTGTCATTCTTCCATTACTCTAGATTAAAAATAGCTTACCCTTGCTTTGTCTACGGTAAATGATGCACACAGATTTTGCCATTTGAGTGAACCAGGATGAGCACCGAAAAACGTTTGAGTCATCAATTCTGAGATGATCAGCAATTTGGACGTCAGCGAGCTTTGCAATAAGAAAACGTTTGGAAATGTTTGCCTGGCATCTGTGTCCGCATCATAGTTGGCTGCAGTATTGGTTTGACAAAATGTATTACTTTAAAGAGCACGTCATTTTTGCAACATCACTGACCTCAACATTTCTGTCTCAACACTGGCTGTCGTTGGAATCAACAAATTATTTAAATTGTTTTTTATCCTTTTCCCTTTATTCCAGTTCCCTAGCAGGCAGGCAAATCTTGATTTCAACTTTTCATTATGTTACAACCAGTGTAGCCTATTTAGAGTAAAAGACCAAATGATATTCCAATTATATTGAAAAAAAAACAGTAAAAAGTTAAAATCTTATATGTAGCCTGTTGAATGCATAATATTCAACTGCAAATGTATATTTTTCAGAAAGATTATATTAAACAACTAGCCCTCCATATTCCTCGTTATCCTTCAGGTAGCTCTCAGTCTCAAAATGGTTGGTGAGCCCTGACTTATTAAAATATGTTGAAAGATCTAGAAGTGAGTCTTAATATTATATTTTCACTCACAATAAGTGTTAATTTCAAGTTTAAATGCATTTGCATTAAAGGTCCCATGTCATGGCCATTTCTACTGATCATAATTCCATTGTTGAGGTCTACTAGAATAGATTTACATTGTTCAATGCTCCAAAATCAAATTGGCTTCTTATACAGCATCTCTGTATCAGTATGTGTATTCACTCTCTGTCCTAAACGGCTTGTTGGAGCTCCTGCCAACCCCCTCCCTATGAGCCCAGTGTGCTCTGATTGGTCAGCTCGCCCACTCTGTTCTGATGAGTCCACCACAGTTACAGCGGAACATCAGTGATTATGTGTTACAATGGCGTTAGCAACCAGAAAATGACACAGTAATGACAAACAGATGAGAATGCTGCGTGGGGTCTGGGTGCCGTGTTGGCGGGACGTTGCGGGGCTCGCTGCGGTGCGAGGAGCGGACAGTGTGAGCTGGATTGCTGGTGTCATTTCCTGGTTGCTGCGTGAGGTCTGCGAGTCAGCGAGACACAGCGAAACTCAGCCTGAGGACACACACAAACTCACAGCCAGGCTACGAGAGGCGAGCCATGACTTTTATACCTAGGCCCTCTGACCCCCCTCTTCCCTCGTAAAAATAAATAAAATAAGAGTTATTACATCACACCGTATACTTCAGCGGAATATCAAAACAGCGGCCCGGGTGCAAAACGCATCAATGACAGTGACCCTCTACCACACAAAACAACACCATTTATATAAACACCTATCATGACAGGACTCCCACAGCCAAGTAACAATTACAAATGAATTAAGTCGGCACGGCGGCCCACATTGAAATTACTCAGGCCTACCTTTGATGATCAAATCACTTAAACACAAAGTCCATCCTCCTGTCCTTTTGGATGAAGCACTTGATGGCGGGGTCATGCAGCTGATCCTTTGCCACTCCAGTTTATCATTGCAACTCAATCTTGAAAATGACTCGGTTAATAATTTCGCAACGATGTCGTCACTATCACTGAAGTGAGCCATCATGAACAAACTTATGCTAATCATAAATCTATTGATTTAATCTATCGATTAGATTTATGATTAGAAAATTATTAAAGTAGGGTAGACATGTGGATATTATCCGGCTGAGCAAAACGTGCATTTATCTAACAGGTTAGTTTTCCACAGACCTTATTTCAAGCTATTTTCCAAAATCCTATGGAGAAATCCCATTTCTTTTTTTGTCAAGGGAACCCATGCGCAGCTTACTTCCGCGTTTTTGGACGCGTCACTGCACCACTTTATACACATGCATAAACTTCACAGTGGGCGGAACTTGTCATAAAGTCCGCGAAAATAAAGCCCATCGATTTAGAGGGAAGATATGATTGGTCAATTGTACTGTCATTTGACATTACTCTCTCGTTGAGTTACTGTAGCTGGCCCTCTGTGAATCTACAGCAGGACCACCAATCAGCTCCTGTCTTCACAGTAACTCGCAGAGACGACCAAAGGAGTTTCTTTCATTTAACCCTTCACATTCAAACAGAAACTGAACAGGCAGATGCAAAAGATTTATTTCTTTGGAAATGTTATTTTAAATACAATTAAATAAAGTTTTCTTTTTTTTTTATGTTTTCAATTTTTGTTGTTGTTGAATATCTTATCGCCACTGCTCACTGTCTCAGGCTGATTTCAGGCTGAGTTCAGGCTGAGAAATCCGCGGAGCTGAGAAAAGACAAGGCTGAGTGAGTGTGTTTGTGAGGAAGTCCACAGATTGGTCCATAGGACCAATCCGCGTAGCCATTACGTCACTTAGCCCCTTACGTCACTACGACCCAGGAACAAAAAATGGAAAAAGAGAAATCTCCAAAGAGGCGTTCTGGGGCAGCATAGACAGGTATTTTCTGTGTTAGAGTTTTACTCGCTACAGGGTGTACTTTGAGGGTTTGTGACTTTGCAGACCGTTTACATGCATAAAAAGCTACATAACACACAAGGGGACGGTAATAACCAGAAAAGCATGACATGGGACGAGTTATAAAAGTGATTTTCATTTAATGAGCAGTTGGGTAAAATACCATTTCAAAGGGTTTAATACATGAACAAATGTAGGCGAATCATCACAGATGACTGAGGGGGTACTTTTAGAATGGAGACCAAAGGTTGGGAACCACTGACAAAAAAGATTGGGAACCAAGAAAATCCCCAGTGCAATTTATCAGAAGAAAAGTTGAGATCTTTGAAGGTCCAACCAACAATCTAGTTGTTTTTTTCACAGTGATGCTGTATGAAGGATAAGCTTTAACCAAATAATTGCTTAAAAATATCCTAAACACTGAAAGGAGGATTACATATTTGTAAGCCAACAAAAGTGTTTCATAAAAATATTACCATTGGGTTAAGTTGCATATTGGTTTTTTATATTGCAAAAGCCAGCCATGTCTTTAGAGGCTTATCACGTGCAGTCTATGATGGTCTCCAAAAAACCATCCTCTCTTTATTGTGCCTCAGGAAAACATAAATATCATACATAATTTACAATAGAGAGCACAGGAAGGAGGGTGTTTCTGGTGATACAAAGTAGAGAGAAAACTTTCAAACCAAATATTTGAGCAAAGTAGGTGTTTGTAACTCTGAGAGCAGTAAAGTAATAACCGATTATAGTAGCTGTCTGATAAGAAACTGAAAATACCAAACAAATAACTTGGTCTTCTGTCCAATGCTTTACAGATACAAATATAATCTACAGTTTATATTTTATGACGTTGCATAATGCTTCGACTGAGAGATTTTCACACGTTTCATAAATATTTTATGAGCATCCGTGTGTTTTGGGATTTTAATTCATCAGAGATGCAGGATGCATATATAGCAACATACTGAATATTAATCTATTTTCACTGTCTGGGACAACAGACGGCTTAAGAGTCAACATGACAGTAATTCAATATTTACAATTAAAAAAACTTCTGCTTCACTGAATGTTAATAGGACATTTGTTTTCTGTTTTTCTTTTCTGTGGGATACCTTTTGTGCACCACTGTGTTGCTTGTCATGGCATCATGGGTCAGATGGAAAACGAACTCAACTGGACAGTCACAATGATACTGGAGAGTTACTAAAGGGGGGACTTAGGGCAAAAGAAGGCAAAATCAATATGTAACGTTTTTTTAGTTTGTCTGTAGCAGATATTTTCTTTTCATTCCATGTTGGATATTAATAATTAACATCATAATACACTTTATCTATAAAGCACCTTTCATGCTTGACGCAGCCCAAAGTGCATGACAGAAAATGACAATAACAAATGAGGAATATAATTAAAAACAAGGTAACAAACAGAAAGTTATGTCACTGAACCATAAAACAATAAAACATGAACAGCGATACTACTAACAAATTACAATTACCCCAAATTATAAGCCAAATTAAAAATATCTGGTCTTTAATTTACTTAAACAAATTCCAATTGAGGTTGCTGTTCTAAGATCAAATAAGGGGAAAGACAACAGACATTACAAAATATGCATTAAGTCATTAACCAACATTTAGTGTAGTTGAATCCTCACATCAGAGGAGCTGGGGATCACCAGTTCAATCCCTCCTTGACCCCCACTGCAGTCAAGATGAAGGCAACCCACTTCACCCTAAATTGCTCCTGTGGGTATTGTCCACAGTTTTAATGTATTACATGTCTAATATATGTAATGTAAAGCACTCGTAAAAGTGCTAAAATAAATGCAATTAATTCTTATTAGTATTATGAGATGTCAGCGTAATTAGAGGAAGAACATTTCTAATTGGTCATTACTTAGTCTTTAGGGGGGGAGGTGGACAGATGTTGCTCAATAATGTTTGCTCCTCTGGAAACTCTTAACGACTGACAGACCTGTGTCATTATTTATTAGGTCCCCAAAGTGACTGGGGACTCATAAACTATAATATGCCTTCTGTGTAGAGTGGAAAGATTGATTTAACTATCTTAATTTGAGTGCCAAATGTGCCTTTTTAAACATGTTGGCTGACAGGTGAAGGTTTAATTAGATGATTATATTTCTCCACAGTCGCTGAGATTGCCTATTTGGTTCTGGTGATTTGTGGCAATTACCGGAAATAATTTTCACTCTCAAGGCAGACTTGGGAAGACTGACAGATGTGAGAAGCATTTATGTGATTTGAAGTGTGTCCACTAAACTACTTAATCTACCATTTGCTGTCAAGTTAGAGCTCACATGTTACCCCAAACTGAGGTGCATGCTCAGACTACATATGTTAAACACACTGGGAGCCACATTTAGGATAACCTTTTTTGTAAAAACTCGTGCTTGTACTGAAAATACAAATGTGGGGTATTGTCATCATGCTAATCCACACACATTTATGTCTTCATTTAAATTACTTTATGGATGTTGTGGGTTCATTTTTTTGATGAAGGATCTAAAATTGTGTACGAGTTACATTTCACAGGACATGGCTGGTGTTTTTCATTTTTTTTCTTTTCAACAAATCTCATGAAAATAATAATCTCATCTCTTAAACCAACACTTTCCAACCTCATTAGACTGTTTTGGCTAAGCCCCTTTTGTCTTGTTTGTTTCTTATAAAAACGTACATTTTTACACAGCACCTATAATATGTGTTTTCATTTTTATGAAAGTTTAGTATAAAATAATAATGACTGATACACATTTGTTTATCTCGTAAGTATTTATATTTATAGCAGCAAGATGGTGTATGTTGCCACTGTTGCCATGCTCATCATAATAGGGTTAGGCATTTTAACGGTGTGACTCATTTATGATCATCAGTTTTATGATCATCAGTTTTATCCTTCACCAAATATTATTACTTCCATTATACACATGCTGGGCAACTGATGGGATTCTGTTTGTGTCTTTTTTTTCACCATAAACTCCATCTAGCATATATGCTGATCTTGTTTACAATGTTGACCCGAACAGTTTAAAAATGTCAGCGACAAGTTTATTCAACCATCGTGTTTGATATGTTCTAATAACAGATGCATGTGCTGTGGATCGGTCCACAGGGAGGTATTTCTCATAAATGATATTGTATTCTTGTTGGTTAGCTGTGTCTATCCCCACTTTCCAGTTGCAGTTTGGGAAATCACTGCCCCTTTATTTTCGTTCCCTACAGCAGTTTGCTTTTATCTGCTGTGTAACATTTGCAATAACAAACACACTAATTATCCACTCCAACCTCAGGCACAGAGGAAGAAGAAAGCCTCTGTGGTCGCTGTCTCTTAGCCTCAGAGTGTTCACACAGGTCGGTTCACATAACCTCAGCTTTGTGCAGAGCAACTCGACAGCAATGTTTTTATTTCTTTCATGGCCGTGTGTGGTGTTGCTGCTGCTGCTCTAAGCAGTTATCGCTGTGTGCATCCATTAAGCATTTGTTCATGAGATTGAGTTTGGATATCTCAGTAAAGTAGATAGTGTTTTTCTTTTTTTTTTCAAGGACTGGCAGGTCGATTAACTATCAGCTGGTGCCTAGTTAATATCTATACATCTCCTGCTGAAGAGAATTACACAGAGGGTGAAAGGAACATCTGTCACCTTGGTTTAAGTCACTGGTCTTGATTTAAATTGAGTTCACTTGAATGCAGACCTGTAGTCCACAGGAGAATAAGATTACATATGCCGCATAGCTGCCTGATAAATTGTGACTTATATGCAGGCAGTTCTGTGTGCCTGTGTGTGTGCATGCTTTTATAATTCTTTAGGGTTATACTTAAATGGTATAGACAAATCACTGGAAGTGTACCTACAAATAGCAATGGTCATTCATTGTAATTCCACATGGCACAACTCCAACTTCAATGGACATGTGGAAGAGAAAAAACCGATATCTACCAAGACATTTTATTTCTGTATGAAACAGCATTTTATATAATGAAGTATTCTCCATCAGTGAAGCAGAGAGATATGGCCATTAAAGCCAAACTGAAAACAATAAACTTTCGATTTCCTCAGTATTCATTTGAAATGAGATGCTTGTATAAAAAACAACATTCGGCAGACTTGAGATTGTTGTGATTGCGTCTGAACTGTGATTGAAAGAGAGAGACAAGGCTACGTTGATCTATATGAGCTGGAACTGACAGAGTTTGCACAAAGTGGTGGTTTGTGGAGGTAATAAAAACACACAACTCTATGAAAGCATTCGAAAACACAGGAGCCAGTTAAGACTCAATCTCTCTGTGACAAGATGAAGGAACATGGCCAATCTGGAGAGGTGGAAAATACATTTTAGGTGAGAGTGCAGATAGACTGATAGAAAGAAAAATAGACGTGTCATTGTTTGGAATTGACATATTTGTCTGTTCTTACTATTTTACTTTTCTTCTTTTTACTTATTTCCTTCATGGAGCTTGAAATACGCAAGGCTTAACACAGCTGAGTTGATGTAATGATGTTTTACATTTTTTGTTTGAAAATGTACATTGTCTTCCCTCAGTGATGAGCACAGGCAAATAATGTGTTCACGTTATATATGATGGGCATGAATGATGAGAAACACAACTATTGACAGTTAAAGTATGTATGTTTATTTAATTATCACCGTACTGCTCTATTGGAGCATTCAGAAAAGCACCCCCAGGATTTTTCTTTACAAGTTTGATAATTAATGTAACTAATATCTAACAGCCAGGAATGCAAGTGCTCGTCATTTATCTAGATGTTTCTAACTGGAAGATAACTTAACACAAGTGTATTCAAGAGATGCATTGTGCTTTTGACTCCTATACTGTCTGCCAACAGTTGCTAAGACAGAGTGGGGTTATACATTGCCCTTCCAACAAAAAAAAGTTGCACACTCTAATATTTCGGTTTAATGGATCTTTTAGCTAAAAGGCATGCGGTCACCATGGCATCGTTTGCTGTAAAGGATGTCTCATGCTCCCTGAACCAATCATTCACAATGTGATCCCGAGGAATTCTGGCATTGTCATCTTGGAATATGCCCGTGACATCAGGGGAACAAAAAACTTCATTGATGAAAATACCTGGTCATTAAATACACTCAGGTAGTCAGCTGGACTCATTCTTACTCCGAACGTTGCTTCTGAAACTGATTAACATCCTTTCCACGACCACAGGATATGCCGTCCGGAAAGAAGGTTGTTTAAGAAATGACAAACATATTAATCACTGCAGTAATCATCCAGTGGGAGGCTCTTACAGATTGGCTTAGTTAAATCCAGTTGGTGACTCTTTATTTTGGACGGGCAGTGTACAATAGGTGGATAGTGCAACCTTACCCAGCTAATGAACTATGATGGCTTCCTTAGCTTTAGACTCTGACTTTCTGTTTCAGGTCATTCTATAGTGGCAACAAAATGTAGTTGTTTTTTTTAAAAGCTGAGGGGATTTAAGTAGAACTGGATGTTCTCACTTTGACCTTGTTAATGACATTGACAGTGAGTGTGTTCTTCGTTGTTGGTTCCTAATTCAATGCTTGTCTAAACTCTGCACCTTTTGCATACATCTACATATGTTTGCCATTGGAGTAGCATTCTTCCTTTTATTGACCGTTTAACCTCCTATTGTGCTAATTTTTTACTTTGAAGCCCTCTGATAATGTTACTGAGGCACCACACACTTTATATGCTCATTGGTCATTCAGTGGATGTCAACTATGTCTGCTGCTGCAGGTGAAGTTTAAATAAATGATGTGAAAATATCGAATGATATTCAGTGAACCTGTGCGCTTCAGAGGCACTTCAATATAATTCAAACATCACATCCATGTCAATGAGGAGTAGAGAACACTACTAATACTGCCTTTTTATTCGTGCTTTGTACTATAAGACGACTGGTTCAAGAGCATGGTTGATAGGAGGCTTGTAGGAGCTGTCATGTTAGACTTTAGCGCAGCTTTCGATGTAATCGATCATAGTCTGCTGCTGAACAAACTGAAATGCTATGGCTTTGGTTCTGTTGCTATGTGTTGGATGGAGAGCTACCTGACTAGGAGAAGGCAGCGAGTCTTTTTCAATAGGAGCTTTTCTGAAAGTAAGGTGTTGCAGTGTGGGGTCCCACAGGGGAGTTCGCTTGAGCCTTTGTTGTATTCTATATTCACAAATGACCTTCCTTACGTATTAAATAAGTCCAGTGTAATAATGTATGCTGATTAGGGATGCACGATATTGGTTTTTTGAAACCGATACCGATACCGATAACTTCCTGCTTCTCAAGACCGATACCGATAACCGATAATAAAAAAAAGTTGTACGCCACTAATTATTTTAACGCGATTAACGCATGTGTATTTTTTTTCCTTGGCCGCCCCGTAGTTTCAGAGCGCATCGAGTTTAAAATACCATCTACAAGCTGATGCTGCCGCCCGCTTGTGGCAGACCACACTTCCACGCTCACCGGCAGGCACCGACTGGCCATCTGGAGGACCGGGAGGGTGTGTGTATGTGTGGCCCGAGCGAGCGAGGGAGAGACCTTACGTGCATTGTTGTTGTTAGCATCTGGTGCTAGCTAGCTGCGCTAACGGATATAAGGAGCTATTTCAATGAAAACAGAGGAGCGACATTTCGCCACAACTGTGCCGAGCACTTGACTTTATGCAGGAAGCAGACAGCGGGACATTGTACAAAAAGTCAGCACACTCAGCACGGATAGTGCGCAACATGATTGCAGCGACCAGGCAGCTCCAGTTCGAGCATATGCCTTGAGTTGCAAAACTGGCAAACTTCTTGCCTTTTTCAAAAGCCTCGTCGATAGATAAAAGCCCCGGTGCCTTTGCAGCTCGCTTTGGATTTGCCGCTAGTTTAGCAGCGCAGGCGTCTTCGTACGCTTTTAACACACCATCGTAGCGATGGCGATGTTTCAGGTGACTGATCAGGTTCGAAGTATTGTAGCTCGTTGCCTTTTTCCCTCCTCGTGAAACTTCTGCATTACATTTGTTACAAATAGCAAGCGAACTTTCCAACTCTGAAACTTTGAAATAGTCCCATACCACCGACAACATGTTTGTTTACTGTCCTGGCTTCACGGCCGCACACCATTTACGTCACAGCCAGGCATGAGTTAGGGAGCGCTGGATTTGTGAAGAATTCCCCTCTTCCTAAACGGGAGGAGCCGAGTGAAAAACAAGCGCCCCTCATCCCAATCCACCCACACCGCAGTATTTTTTTCTTTTTTTTTACCCAAAAGATATATTGTATATTATCAGGGCTATTAATACTTGTTTCGGGTTTATCGGGATGACGTCATAATTCCTAATATCGGACCGATAATTATCGTGCATCCCTAATGCTAATGATTCCACAATGTACAGTACAGCATCAACATGCAGTGAGTTAAACAATCTACTTAAAATAGAGATTAAAGCCATAGCAGACTGGGTCAACAATAACAAACTGGTACTCAACATTGCAAAAACAAAAGCAATGGTGTTCGGATCCAGACATATGTTAAGCAGCAATCCTCAATTAAGCCTGACACTGGCTGGTCAGCCAGTGGAACAGGTAAACGAGACTAAGTTACTTGGCATTGTTCTTGATTCTGGTTTACAGTGGACAAAGCAAATTAACAGTATCGTAACTAAAATGGGAAGGAGCATAGCTGTGACGAGAAAATGTACGAAGTATGTAACACCAACCATTTTGAAACAAGTCATTCAGTCTCTGGTTTTGTCACATCTTGAGTACTGTCCGGTCATATGGTCATCAGCAGCAAAAAAATATATACAGAAATTACAAATAGCTCAAAACAAGGCTGCCAGACTAGCTCTCCACTGTTCGAAGCGCACTCATATTGGAGTTATGCATAGAAACCATGATAGAAAGTAAACCTATCATGGCTTCCGGTTGAGAAACGTCTGCAATCTTGTGTTATCACTTTTAATTTTTTTTTCCAATTTAGCAAAAGACCACTGTATTTTTTTGTATTTTATATCAGACAAAAAATGTAAATTAATGGGCCGAAGAGACAGCATGGGTAAGTGATGAATGTACACTTTACACAGTGTTCACTTTTACACAGACGCAACTTTAACGTCATGATGTATACACGCTCAAAAATATTATTGCACACAATGATTATTCTCAACCGCTGTCATCCTTACAAGCATAAACACTTTCGGAGCTCCCGCTAACACCCCTCTCTTTTCAGGAGTACCCGACCAGCATCTTGCCAGACGACATTCCAATTAATACGGTTTAATCATTTAATAAATACTACATCAATAAATAGTATAAATTATATAAAAATGTACTGTGCAAATCACGCTAATAAAGTGCAAACTGTTCACTACTAAATTGCCGAGTGACATTATTTCTGTTCAAAGGGAAGTTGTTTCATAAAGTGCAAACCCCAGGCCCCAAAGCCGTCAGTCCATAGTAACGAAGTTACCTTCGTTACACTCAGCCCTTGAAATATGTTTTCATGGTGTTTTTTGTTTGTTTGATGTGACTTTGCAGTTATTAATTTGAAAGTGTGTCCTTCAGTGTGTCCTCTTTTGCTAAAGTGAGCACCCGCACCGGAAACAAAACCATACACGATATCATTGACTCAAACCTGCTAAATCTGCTCAAATTTCTTTGACAGTTCAGCAGTATTACAGAGAAGAGGTGAGAAAATTCTGCTGGCTGATGTGCACTGTTTAGACAAGCACAACTCAGATCTTAGTTCGACACAGTGGTACACCTTCAAAAGACCTTTGGTTTGTTGTTCTTTTGTCTTGTTTTTTTATTTATAGCCTTAATAATAATCATTTCCAGTCCTTTATTGATCTCTTCCTCCTTCTTTCACCTTGTAAAGCACTTAAAACTTTTCCTGATTTCAAAATGGTTAATGCTTAATCACTTATTGTTGTACAAACTAAATGCTGCAGTTCTAGATTAATAATGATCCTTATTAGACTTTTTGGGGGGTTATCTTAGAGACCTGAATGGATTGCACAAACTACTGTTCACTACAGATTGCATGCACATGTGCTTCGAAAAGGCTTGACTTCAAGTTTCTCTACTTTCACTGACTCACTTTAATTGTATTTCATTCCCCTTAATGACCTCCATTTCCAAAGGGGTTAGCACAAACAAGGGTTTGCTACATCATGCTCTGATTGCAACAATATTACATACTGGCAGACTATGTGCTCTTACCAGTCCACTTTAACTTGTGTGTGTGAGAGAGTATTATGATACCAGCAGTGATTAGTTCTAGGGGAAATGGTTCAGATAAGGTCCACAGCAGCGAGTGAGCCGCAGCCTCAGGTAGCCCTGCAGAGTCAGTTGCTCACAAAAGAGAATAGCTTCATATTGATTTCCATCATCTGCGTCGAAGGCAGTCTGGCAAAGAGTTCAGACAAACCAAGGAGAACATTTTCTGAGATGCTGAATATACGCTGAATTTATTAACTGTCAGATCAGCTGTCACAGCAATCCAAGAGCCATTTGTTTGCTGGAAACAGGAGAGTGAGTGAGAAGATAATTTAAGGGTCTGTGCCAGTGTGAAAACAATAGGCGCATTCACACTGCGGTACTTTTCCCACAAAGGTTCATGCGAACTTAGTTCATGCAAACTCTTTAGTTTGCATGAACTAAGTACAGATCGCGTTCACACCGGAAAAAGTCCCTGGGGGTGGATTAGGCAAATGAAGTCGCTGACGTCACTTCTTCTTCTGCTTTGGGTTTACTGGCAGGCCGCAAACCACATCACAGCATATACTGCAACCTGATCTCACCAGAATGCGTGACTCCACCACGACTCCTTAACACCACAATGCGTGGTGGAGTCACGCACTTTGTTACATTTACGTGTCGGCACCACGCAAACAACCCCAATGTAAAGTGAATGAGGCTCCTTTGTCGTGGTGCACACACGCATTTCTACAACGTCCCGCAGTGAGCTTTTATTCTATAAAACGTTTTTTTAAATCTACTTTATAGCTTGTAGTAACTCATGGGAGGCTTCTTTTATTTTATTTGTATTCATAATAATTTTTATTTTTCGTCAGAATGTAAACATTACATTAGTTACGAATTTGTGTTCTCAAAAAACAGTGCATTGTGTGTAATACAACTGTGATTTTTATTAAATTAGTTAGTTTTTAAGGAAGGCCAGAGCTTCAGCTGTGTCAAATAGATTGTTCCCTTCAGTTAACGTTATTTAAAAGATAATGATCATGTCCCCTGTATTGTATTACGAGCGTCCATTCCCATTGGATAACGGAGAATGTTACACCCGGAAGTAAGTATTCCCCTTACTCTCGATTGATTTTACAGTGATATCTGCACTACTCATCGACTAAAAAACACCAGATTATCCTTGTTAATTACACAACATTGATTGGTTGGAATTGTGTACAATGCTTTTGCATTTCCCCCCTTCAATTCGGAGAAACAAATATTTTTTCGGAGTTTTTGGATGGCAGAAGACACTACAATACCCAGAATCCTCAGCTATCGTTTGGGACTACACCATGTGCTTAGCTTGACAAACCCCGTGATCAGTCCTCAAGCTCTTTGATTGGTTGACCTCCAACTGCATTCCATATGAAAAAAAGGTTTCGTAAAAGAGAAAATCATACTTTATTCAGCAGTGCTTGCTTTACTCTTTCAAAGTCATCACATGAATGCATTGTAATAAATGGTGTGGCTGCATTAATTATTACACATCTGTCGTAGTTCTTTATTTATCTACAGAGATCGGGCTCAGAATAGACCGGATACTATTATTTTACCGTTCTGTTTTAATTTCACAATAAAGTTAGTAGTCATATTTTGTTTTGATATTATTGTTTTTTATTAACTACTAGACCACTGGGTCATGTTAAGACCATCTTTTCTGTGTTGCTGTGGGGTTTTTCCATCGCTTTTGTGTTACAAATATCAAAACAATAACAAAATAATATTCGTCGTAAACTAAACCAGAAACAGCAGTATATTTTATTTTGTTAACACTGTAAACTTTACAGCTTTTTAACCCAAACCACCTACTGGTTAAAGCACGTTATTGCACGTTTAGAGTAATTGCAATGCAGGAAGATTGTGTTGCTTTTTAACGACTGTTTAAAATGCCTTTTTCTTAATGTCTTTCATTTTTGTAAAGCACTTTTGAATGTGTTATATTTTATGAAAACATTTAAATATTAAGATTACATACAAAATAGTGGGAAAGTAGAAGGTCAATGATATAAATATAGAATAGAAAATATCAAGAAGATACTCTAGAATATATCAAGAAGATAATCTAGAATAAAACAGTTTAGTGTCTGATAGGAGGATGTGCTAACTAATAAGGCTTTATTTAAACATTAAAGAATACTTTAGGTTAAGGTCTTCTTTTAAATAGCAAAAAAGCTTTGGGGGTATCTATCTACAGATAAATATTAAGCCTGACAAAGTCTAAATTGCATGGTTTGTTTTGGAACTTGACAATCAACTTTCCTGCAATGTTAACTATGTTGAAGCACTTATTTTAACTGATATTATACACATTAATTATAATCTTATGTATGTAGATGGTATAAGAAATGTGCAGAATACGACAGTGTAATGGTGGAAGTATACACACACATATTGATAGATGTCTTGTCACTGTTGAGGAACCTGTGGCCCAAGTTTTTCATTCATTGCATAACTACACTATTGTGTATATGATATGTCAATAAACCTTAGAAAATCTTGAAATCTTTAAAGGGATGTGCAAAATAGCAATTATATACAGTCTTTAATTAACTATTAGAGAATAACGAGTAATGAATATGCTTTAAACGGATCTGCAGATAAATATTTAGTCTTCTCAAGCACCAACTATCAAATATCTCTCCTGATTGTTGGCACTTGACAATCACCTTCACTGAATTTCACTCAGGTGTAACTAAAGTCTGCTTTAAGGGTTATTTATATTTCACATCATTAATCCAAATCTGTAAAGCAACTAAAATAAATGTAGTGGAGTAAAAATACCAGGTTAACCTTAAAGAAAGACCTCAGGATTATAAAAGACCCCCATCACCCCAGCCACAAACTGTTCTGTCTGCTGCCGTCTGGCAGGCGGAACCGCAGCATCCAGACTAAAACCACCAGACCCAGGGACAGCTTCATCCCACAGGCCAGAAGACTATTAAACACCTGAACTTAGAAATAACATTCATCTGGCTGCTACTTAGAAATTATTTATCTAATATATCATATTCCAATCACTTGTAGACTCTTATTGCACTATTTCACTATTTTTTCTGTGTAGGCCTATCTGTTTTATTGCGTAGCACTGTTGGAGGAGCCTGTGACCTAAGGGGGGGAGGGGGTAGGACACGTTCGATTCCTGTTTTGAATAGTGTGCCGTCGATGGGTTTCATTCCATTTCAAAGTCCTTTTTGACGCTCTGTGTAAACTTCGCACACTGCCACTCCAACATCCAATCACAGAGGTTGAGGACTGATCACGGGTTTGTCAAGCTAAGCACATGGTGTAGTCCCAAACGATAGCTGAGGATTCTGGGTTGTGTAGTTTCTTCAGCCATCCTAAAACTCCGAAAAAACATTTGTTTCTCCGAATCGAAGGGGGAAAATACAAAAGCATTGCACACAATTCAAACCAATCAATGTTGTGTAATTAACAAGGATAATCTGGTGTTTTTTAGTTGATGAGTAGTGCAGATATCACTGTAAAATCAATCGACAGTAAGGAGAATACTTACTTCCGGGTGTACAATTCTCTGCTATCCAATGGGAATGGACGCTCGTAATACAATACAGGGGACATGATCATTATCTTTTAAATAACGTTAACTGAAGGGAACAATCTATTTGACACAGCTGAAGCTCTGGCCTTCCTTAAAAACGAACTAATTTAATAAAAATCACAGTTGCATTATACACAATGCACTGTAACTAATGTAATTTTTACATTCTGACGAAAAATTTAAATTATTATGAATACAAATAAAATAAAAGAAGCCTCCCGTGAGTTACTACAAGCTATAAAGTAGATTTAAAAAAACGTTTTATAGAATAAAAGCTCACTGCGGGACGTTGTAGAAATGTGTGTGTGCACCACGACAAAGGAGCCTCATTCACTTTACATTGGGGTTGTTTGTGTGGTGCCGACAAGTAAATGTAACAAAGTTCGTGACTCCACCACGCATTGTGGTGTTAAGAAGTCGTGGTGGAGTTACGCATTCTGGTGAGATCAGGTTGGTATACTGCCGCCCAAAGTCCCAGGCCGGAAGTCCCCGGAGTTGGGGACTGGCTTCAGTAGAAGCTGCTGGGAGTCCCAGCAGCTTCTACTGAAGCCTTCCGAGTAAATCGCCAGAATGCCGACACCTCCTCATCTCCACCGCTCCCATGTTTTATTTTGTGTTGCTATAAGTTAGTTTCTCTACGTTTCTGCGCTGGGCTAATGCTAATGCTAATAATGCTAATGCGAGGATAATAAAATGGCGGCTTCACAACACTTTTTGGGAGTTTTACGGGGCGTGGTTTGCAATCCGCCCAGACAATCAGAAATATAGCTCTTTAGCAGGGACTTTCGAGGGGGTAAAAAGGTTCGCATGAACTAATTTTAGTACCGGCTCTTTTTGGTGTGAACGCGATCATGAACTAAGTTCGGATGAACCTTTGTGGGAAAAGTACCGCAGTGTGAATGCGCCTAATGCGTGTCTTCACAGGTGCTGTGCAATTGAAAAGGTAACAATGGATCTTACAAAGCTGCAAATAGTTTTGTCTGAGATCAGTAGCAGTTATAGGATTCCATCAAAAATAATCACAGGTTGTACTTAAAGACAATCCATTCCTTAATTATTGTGCCCTTTGCTATTCGAAAACTTTAGATAAATAAAGTTCTATCTTCAAATAGTTTCTGTGTATGGTATCACCCTGACCTGTAACTGTATACCTTGTTCACTGAGGTTGTAACCTGCAATTGGATTGGCATTATGCATATAAAATTGCATACGTATAGTAAATAACATAACCACAATGAAACATAATGGTAAACCACAACAAACTGAGCCTATGATGATTTGAATTAAAGAATGCCTTTTCTTCAGTTTAACATCTGGCACAGGTCTAAACACACTAAAGCGAGCAAGTGAGGCAGTTCAACCTTTCCATCTGTAGTTAGAGTGATTTTTGAAGCATGAAGCAACCTCTGTGCTTAATTTAGTCACTCCATGTGTTCTGCTTTTCTTCTCCTTTCTGCCGACACGGATTACAAGAGAAACCTAAAGCATGGAGCTTTTGTTTATCCCCCTACACAAACATAGGTAATTCAAGCTAAAGCTCTTAAGGTTTGGATACACCAGGCAGACAAGGAGGCAGGAAACAGATGTTTTAGAGAGATCAGTGTGTCACCCCATACCTCTCTTGTGCTATTGAGCAGCCAAATCTAAGATTAAGCATTACTGTAGCTTTTAGCTGTTATTACTAAGATCTCATCGATCTGGAAAAAGATCTCACCCACTATACAGAGCAGTGATGTAGACTATACTTTAGCAACAAAATGTTAAGAAGAAATATGGTGCAAAAACTATGATGCGCTTTCTAATGTTAATATGTTCATAATTATATAAGATATAGTGAAATAAAGTTTTGCAGTCCAGCCTCAAGTCTGATTGCTAAATGTATATACAAAATAACTAAACAACTGTTGTAGTATATCTGAGCTTATGAGACTTGTATGTACACTTATATATTTTTTTTCAGTCCTGGGTAAATAGTCTGACAACTTTATTCTTAAAGTAAACTATAGCGTTCTATGTTTCCCTGCCAGATCCTGCAAGTAAAAAAGCTGCTTTCAACACCACATACTGGAGATCAATGCTTTTATTTTTGATAGATGGCAGTGACCTCCAGGTAGGGGTGGGCGATATTGAAAAATATATTATCACGATATTTTTCAAGCAGTATCACGATAGACGATATATATCACGATATTTTTTCTGTCGGTTATTATGGTTATTTTTCAAGTTACAAGCACCTACAAGGTCACAGAAACTAAAACAAAAAGGAGTAACAGACCAAAATAGCATTTCAAGCTGGTTTTATTTTTGAAATGAATCCCTGAATGAACTTCTTATTATGGGAAATACGAAAACGTCTTTTAAAACTACAACTCCCAGTAGAGACGTGCCATAGATAAAGAACATGTTGCGAAACAGAAAAGCCAGCATGTGTAGTTCTGGGGACGGGGTGGGGGAGGGGGGGACGCGGTGGACCCGTTCAAATCCAGTTTTGGACAGTCTGCCGTGGTTCCATCCCATTTCAAGTGCTGTTCGAGAATCGGCTTAACCCTCGGAGCACACTCTCCAATCACAGAGCTTGAGGACTATCACGGTTTGTCAAACACAGCACATGGTGTAGTCCAAACGATAGCTGGGGATTCTGGGTAGTGTAGTGTCTTCTGCCATCCTTTACTCCGAAAAAATATTTGTTTCTCCGAATCGAAGGGGAAAAATACAAAAGCATTGCACACAATTTAAACCAATCAATGTTGTGTAATTAACAAGGATAATCTGATGTTTTTTAGTCGATGAGTAGTGCAGATATCACTGTAAAATCAATCGACAGTAAGGGGAATACTTACTTCCGGGAGTACAATTCTCCGTTATCCAATGGGAATGGATGCTCACATTACCTTTAAGGGCAGCCGACATAAACGAATGCCGTGCTTCCATGAGCGTCAAATTCCGCCGCAGATGGGAATACATTGCAATCAGTTTAAAGCTATTTGCGTCCCTTTATGAAGCTGAAAGAGCCTAGGAGCGACACAACTGGACGCCACGGACACTGACCAAACGTCGCTCCTGGACGATTATGGAGTGAGAGTGTGTTGGCTAACCCTAACCCTAGCCGGACAGGGGTTCGTGTCCGTCTCTGTGGCTTCAGGCTTGATCGCCGTTCAAATTACAGTTTTAATGATCTCAATGGGAATGGTTAGCGTTTCATATGCACGCAAATAAAATAAAAATATAAGCCAACAGAATCAACCAAGACAATAAATGAAGTGCAATACTGTCTGAATCCTGACTAGACAGCTTTAGAGCATGTCTTTCACATCAGTTTATTTTTTTTCAAGTTTTTTTTTCAAGTTTTTTTTTTCTTCAAATTATTATTATTTTTTTTATCACGATAGATACGATATATCTGAAAAAGCATATCGTGGAGACCTAATATCGTCACGACGATATCTATCGTCATATCGCCCACCCCTACCTCCAGGACTCAGAGGTGCTTAGAGCACTGGGATTTAGAGTCATCCTGTCAACACAAAACATGTCAAAGATATAAATCCCTTGGCTGCCCTCTGCTTCAGCTGTGGGAAAATTCCTAACATGTCATTTTGGAAAACTTCCTCCTTCCAGCTGTACACTGACAGTGCCATGAAACTTGACACAAATCCCCTGAACTGTAGCATCTGAGCAGTAGGTTAAGAAAACAACAACACTTCATGCACTTCATAGTGACTGATCCTCAGTAAAGTTATACCAGCATGAAAAACTGGCAATTCACACCTTTATACTACAAATAACTCCTGTTTATTATTAAATATAACCTTATCTAAAATGAAAATTGGAAAACAGTAATGGGCCATTTTCTGGTTGGCTTATTGCTTATATTGAACATTGGCATGATATCAAAACAACTTACGACCAACCACTCACTAAATTAGGAACAATTTAATATCTACACAACTATTTCACCTACCCTTTTTAAACAGTTTAAATGGTCAGGGTGATAGGAAGTGTCATGGGAAATGACTTAGTTATTTGATGTACAACTGAATGGACTCACGTGACGCAATAGTGGTTCTCATGGAATTGTCCGAATCATAAATGTATAATTTTAGCAAATCTCCATCAAAGCCCGGACGTCAAGAGAATAGTTATAATCAGCAAAAGAACAAAAAGGCAATTCATTTCAGAAGAAGAGACATTCTGAAAAAAATCTGAATGAAGCAGGAACTTAAAGACCTAATTACAGTTCAAATCCATGTTCAGATATTTTAAACTTTTGTTTTTGTACCTACTGTAGAGCGCTACAATTAGAAAGAGCAAACACATATTTGGAGATAACATGCATTACATAGTCACCAAAACTTTCTTCCTGCTGATGTTGGTGTTATTGTAAGTACATGCTAATGTGCTCAGTGCTCATGGCAGCAGTATTGAATTCCTCTAAGTGTTAACACTTAGTAACTTTGTAACAATTGTTACAATGGAATTCACACCCTGTTAATTTCAACAACAAAAGTGACAACATGCAATTGCCTTCTGTCCTTTTTAAATGTTTCCTGCCTCATTTGTGTCCCATAAAGTTCAATTTGGTTTAACTTCCACTCATGAAATGGTGAGACCTATGCTCAGCCAATTTGAGAAGGAGGATTGATTTCTTGTTTAGGAGGTAATGATAGTTTCTGTTTACTCTTGTTCTTTTACTCCAACTGCAGGATCAGAAGACTTAAGCAGAGGAATGTTCTGTGACTGGCAGTGCTAAAACAGTAATATTGAAAATAGTGATTAAATATATGCAATTATATCCATCTTGAGGATTAATAATGATAGTTGGTTAATCATGCTAGTATTAAAAGCTGTAGTAGTGTCAAATAGTAGCCGTTTTAGTACGGTTTTTCCAGCCAAGAAACGTATGTCAAAAAAAAGGTTCTCTTAAACAGTGGTCCAATCTTAGTGGAAAAAAAGAAGGGAAAATGGTTTGCACTCATTTCAAACTTTTTGGAGATAAAAATAGGTTGGATAGGGTTCAGGTGATATCCTTGCTTTGCTTTCCATTACAAAGTTTTGATTTTCCCCATAGTCATTATACTACCTCTTAAAGACGGCAGTTTAAGAAAAAACAGGAGAGCAATCTCATTCCATTACAACCAAGTTTTGATGCCAAATAAGGCTTTCATTTCTGTCTTGTTTTCACTGTCCATCTTATTCCTCTACTTCAAGACTCTCTGAAATGTCTGGCCATAAAATGAAAGCCATAAACGTATAGTCTTTCAAGAAAGACACATCCTTTTCTTCTTTCTACGATACTCCATATATCTGTGGAACATAATGTCTATCCTATACAAATGTTTAGACAAGGCTGCACTTTTGTGAAGCAGGCTTACATCTTGATATTAGTAAATGAGTTAATCAAGCAGTCAAAATGGTAGTTTTGTGTATGTTGGAAATGCTGTCATAGGAGGTAAAAAAGAGAGATTAGGCCCTATCTGATTACAGCAAGGCAACCAAGTACTGTTGTGGTCTGATCCTGCCAAGCCGTCTGCACTACTATGAGCACAAATACACAGCACTTGACTTAGCCAACCTTGAGAGGTTTCAGATGGCAATAATGTTCTTAAAAACGAGAGAAAAAATGGAAAATCTAGGATGACATGAGCCAGAATACACAAGAGAAAAACTTAACTGTAATGTGACAGCAAATCCTCTGCTCAGGGGATTATCTAATTGCCGCACAGAGATTTTGTGGTTATTACTGTAAATATTCCCCCTGAAATGAAGTAGTGCTGCAAATAAAAAGCCGGAATGCCTCTGCTGTTTTATGGGGAAATATGCCACAAGCTAAATAGAGTGAATAAGAATGATAATTTCACCTAAGTTTTAATGAATTTTATCTTGCTGTATGTTCCGTAAATCAAGGTAATTACCTGCCACGGTTTCACTTGTTGAAGAAGTATTTAGTTATGGAAATGAATCATTCGTTGTACCCAACGTAGGTTATCGTTTCCAGTATTAAAATGTATAGTGAAGGCACCAGAATTGCATCCAACAAGGCACAAAACAAGATGTCAAGTGTCATACTTAATGTCTAGAGCAGTGGTTCTCAAATGGGGATAGGCGGACCCCTGCAGTACTGCAGGGGGTACGTGAGATTTATTTTATGTTAATGGTAAAATAACAGAAGTAAATGCATTTAAACAAACTACTAATAGTAACTACTTTATTCAAAGGTTTACAGTAATTCTGGATAATAAAATGGGAACAATAAACGGGGTGCTCTCTTTTCTTCTCCCTCTCCTGACAGCCCGTCAGTCTCGTGCAGCTCGCTGAACCTGTAATAAGTGACCCGACAGTAAAGAATTTAATTTTTAATTTTTTTTTATTTCGCTCCGCTCAACGGTCCATCACAGCGATGGAGCTGGGATCATGCGGAGCTGCGTGTTCTCCGTCAGCAGCAGCTGATCTGATCTCTGATCTCTCTCTTGCGTCCGGTTATACTTCACTCCCGTTTATGTCCAAATCTATCAGATCTAGCTAGTTCTAGTTAATTATATGACTGCCTGCTTATCAAAGGACACCTAAACAATAAGCGTTGCTTGGCAACGGCGTGTGGCCGCAAAGTAGCCTATAGTGCAGCATTATGCATATTATGTATATATGAGTGGTCAAAATCCCATGCTCATAAAATGTTCATATATTTTTTTCTCTTCATTCCCCACACCCCAAAATAAATAAATAAATATACCAATTTTAGGAAAAGTAAGGAAGTTTGAGCAGTGTGGGTTTTATATTAACAGAGTTACACATATTTCAAAACTCAAAGTGTAATAACTGCAGTTGCCTCCCTGTCAGAATGACAAAGATCCTCAGTGAAGCACAAGCCCATGTTTCTCTACATTGTAAGTACAACTTATTAAAAAGATCAGTTCAATGAAACTAATGTCATCTTAGTGTTGTTGCATGATGTTAAAATTGGTTTGCCATGAATTTAGTGATGGATTGTAAACATTTTAAATGTAGCATTTAAGTGTTTCTCAGTTACAAGGTTGTTGTTTTAATAAATCAGACACCGATGGTGCAGCGCTGTACTGTACCTCTTTATATAGGCTTTTTTTCCTTAACAAATTGTTTTTGCGCTGATCAGGGGGTACTTAGCTGAATTGTTTTTTCAAAGGGGGTACATTATTGAAAAAAGTTTGAGAACCACTGGTCTAGAGCATGTGAATGTAACCTTTTAATAGCTGTGAATGGGCTTTCATTCTGCTTTTGCCAAAACATGACCCAATTAAGTGTGAGGAAGCTGTACATGAAACCCATGTATTATATTAACGATTAAAGAAACAACCATGCCTGAATTTATTACACATTATGTGTCTGTATATGTGTTTTTGTTTTGTTTGTCCTGCAGGACTCATGTTAATGCTCTTTCTTTGTAGACCTCTACATTAAAGGTACCATGACATGCTTTTCCGGTTAATACCCGTCCCCCTTGTGTGTTATGTAGCTTTTTATGCATGTAAACCAGGGGTGGGGCCATTTCAATTTCTACATCCTCCGAGGGCCGTACAAATGATTGACCTCTGCTTAAAAATAATAAAATCACAGCCCATTCATTACGCCTTTCTTTCATGCTGTGCAATGAAAAAGCAACCTCTTAATCCAGATATTTTACCATGACTCGAGTATGCATGCACGTGCACGGTTGTGGCGATTTTTTTTAATAAGTTGAAGTTAAAACCAACAATCTGGTGCACTTTGAGAGCAACATTAAGAGATCTATGGATACATCTCTCAACACACCCATATGAAACAGAACAGTAAGCAGATTTTCTTTTTCTTTATGGACATTTTACAAATCACTCCCCTTTCAAACTGTATTCTTGTTTATTAATATATATATAGAAATGTTATTCATTGGGATAAACCCCTTGAGATGCAACATCTCGTTTTCAAGGGGGTCCCGACAATAACAACAACTTACAGACATACATAAACAAAAAGACAAAATGAAAAACATGACACACAAGACAAACCACATACCACTTAACCACTTAAGTAAAATTCAAGCAATGCATACAATCATTACAATTTGAGACACTCAAGCAAATCAGTTTCATCAATATCAGTTAATAACAAGTACAGAGCAGTTGAAAGTGAGATAACAATGCATGTTTAAATATACCCAATGATGCAAGAGATCTAATAGCAGCAGGTAAAGTATTCCAGTCAGTTAATAACAACTTTTTTTTACTGTCATAGGCCTATAGTATTTTAACTCACTTGGAGAAAGTGCCGCAACGGCATTCTGGTGCTCTACGTCAGAACCAAGCCCCCAGGAAGTGCGCCGGACTCTGAGGAAAATATTCGTTGTGGCCAAATGGCGGTACTACACTTCCGTATCAGTCGCTGGGCCTGGAAAGACTTTTTCCCATTGACTAACATTGGGAAAGAGACGTCTGTAAATCGTTGGATAATTGTTTTGAAACTAAATAAACTACCCAGTATGAACACTTGTATAGCCCTTATTAAAAACATTCGGTCCTCAAGTTGTAAAAATGTGCTAATAACGTTATTCTGAGAGTTATTTTCCTCTGCATTATGAACGCGGATCTAACCCACGGGACCGCACTGCCCGGCACGTTCATGTGACGTGTTCAGTACTACATGAGTTTTACCTTCACCCATGGATGCACAATAAGAACGGATTATATGTTTATATGAATACTTTCGTGATGTTTCGCTCTCTCAAAAGTTAGGCTATTTTGTCTTCTTGCGCCATTGAGTAACTCTCATAGGAATGAACGAGACCCCGCCTCCCACGCTGTATCCAATTCTTATTATACATCCATGGTCAGAACTGCACCCCTTTCAGACGAGACATATACCACGTGATGACACGTTAGGCTCGTGTTGTGTCCAAGGACCCTGACCTTGGCCAGGAAAAACAGGCACTTGCTTGTTTAAAACCCTTTCATGCATGAATTATGAAAGCCTCAGTCAGGATTTTTTTACCAAGTGTTATTATTGCTCTTGGGGCATGAAAAACAAGATTTTAACTTTTTTTTTTTTTATCTAGTTTTTTCAAAGATATTTTTATTAGGGCCGGGACTTTAACGTGTTAATTAAGATTAATTAATTACACAAAAATTAAAGCGTTAAAACAATTAACGCATTTTAATCGCACTTTAATCGCACTTATTTTTGCACAGCGGAACGTTTCTCACTGGATGAGTTTCAGGCGTACCGATTATACTGGAGCACCAACTAACGTTCATGACTTCAGCATGGGACTTCAAACAACAACAAACCACGGTGAACAATAGTCAAACATGAACGAACAAGCTGATGAGACCGCTTTGGTCGGCCCCGTGGATGGGACATTTTGTTTTAAAAAAACGGACGGATGGAAGCGTCGATAAGAGCACGGTTGTGTGCAAATTATGCAAAAAAGAATTTGCATATCACCGCAGCACATCAAGCCTAAAGTATCACCTAAATGCAAAGCATGTAGCAGCTAGCGTGGACGTTAGCCCGACTCCGAGAGCAAGGAACCACACCCTGACCCAACCCACACTCAACCAGATGACTGGTTTCAGGGCCAGGATAAGTAAGTCCACGTCTGAGAAAATAACCAACTCCCTGGCTCACTGGATTGCACTCGACTGTAGAGCACTTGGAGTAACATCCATGTGAAAATTGCTTCTCACTGTTCTCAGGTCAAATATGTATATTTGATTAAAAATGCGATTAAATTCGATTAATTAATTACAAAGCCTCTAATTAATTAGATTAATTTTTTTAATCGAGTCCCGGCTCTAATTTGTATATGTCCACTCAGATGGACAGCGTTCAGGGATTAAACTGAAGAGATGTACATTTTGAAAAAATTATAAATAAAGATGTGCAAACTTAAAATTACATTATAATAACATAAGTATATTGATTTACGGCCCAAAAAGATATTGCAGATGAAGTATTTTCAAGAATAACCAGGGCCAGTGGTGCTAGTGGAGCCTCGCAGCGGCGAAACCGTGCCGCGCCACTCTAATTGCACCACATAAGCGCATAGGTGTGCCTCAGATGAGGCCCCCCCTCCGCAAGGTGTGGCCCCCTCCACAAGGTGAGGCCCCACACAGTCTGCATGATCTTTGATAATTTATGAATTATATGATTCCTTAGTTGTTACTTGATGTCACCATATATTTTATATCTGCAGGGGACGCTTTCCATAAAAGGATTGGCAAGATATAGATGGGTGACTTGGTCCATGTGGCTTTCTGTCGTCCATCTTGGTTTAGAGACATGTATCATGCCTCAGGTCCCTGATGCCCAACAGATTTGAGAATTTCAGGAACAGTAAGTGTTTCCAAGCTGTAGTGTTCCTCTTCTCGCTCGGGGGAGAGAAGCCAAGACATTCCTGAGAACCTGCCCCGAGTCTGTCCCTCAGCCAGTCACGATCTTCGGAGGTGGGCTCTCTTGTCAGCGGGTTGAATGAGTTATTGGTTGGAGGAAATAGCTCCTCCACTGAATGCGTACGTTTAGCTGCCTTTGGCTTCTTCCACTGACAGGGGGTGTCAGTGCAGCTGAAAGTGTGGATGGCAAAGATGGCTAATGCAGCCGCATGACTGCATTTCCATTCTCCACGTGGGCATTCACATTCTGTGGAGAGAATTCCCTCTTCTCCTGTAGATACCTGTGGTGGTGGGATTGTTTTATTATTTAAAATATATTTACATTTGTAATGCCTTCCCAATTATCCCTTTAATTGTTTATAGCCTACTATATTTTTATTTCATGGATATTTCTGTGTTTTTTGGTGTGTACTATTTGTAATCTTGGGGCCTCTTCTCTTTAACATCTACATGCTACCACTGAATCAGATAATGAAGAACAACAAAATAAGTTACCATAGCTATGCAGATGACAAACACATTTACGTAACCATTTCACCAGGAGACTATGCTCCAATTCAAACACTGAGTAAGTGCATTGAACAAATCAATGACTGGATGTGTCAGAACTTTCTCCAATTAAACAAAGATAAAACTGAGGTAATGGTTTTTGGAGCCAAGTCAGAACGTATAAAAGTTAGCGCTGAGCTTCAGTCTGCAATGTTCAAAACAACAGATAAAGCCAGAAATCTAGGTGTAGTCATGGACTCTGACCTGAGTTTCAACAGTCACATTAAAACAGTTACTAAATCAGCCTACTATCACCTAAAGAATATATCTAGGATTAAAAGACTAATGTCACAGCAGGATTTGGAAAAACGTGTCCATGCTTTTATCTTCAGTAGACTGGACTACTGTAATGGTGTCTTCACAGGTCTCACTAAAAAATCTATTAGGAAGCTGCAGCTGATTCAGAACGCCGCTGCTCGAGTCCTCACTAACACTAAGAAAGTGGATCACATCACTCCTGTTCTGAAGTCTTTACACTGGCTTCCTGTGTGTCAAAGAATAGATTTCAAAATACTGCTGCTGGTTTATAAAGCACTGAATGGTTTAGGCCCAAAATACATTTCTGACCGCCTGCTAAATTATGAACCATCCAGATCTCTCAGGTCTTCAGGGACTGGTCAGCTTGCTGTCCCCAGAGTCAGAACTAAACATGGTAAAGCAGTGATCAGTTATTATGCTCCAAACATCTGGAACAAACTCCCAGAAACCTGCAGGTCGGCTGCAACTCTGACTACTTTTAAATCCAGCAAGAAGACTTTTCTTTTTGCCGCTGCTTTTAATTTAACTATTCACATCTTAAACTGCACTGTAACTTTTATCCATGTATTTTTTCTTTTAATGCTTATTTTATTAGCTTTTCTTTTTAATGACTAATTTTAAATGCCATTTCTTAATGTCTTTCATTTTTTGTAAAGCACTTTGAATTGCCTTGTGTTGAAAAGTGCTATATAAATAAACTTGCCTTGCCTGATAAAGATTTCATGTGACACATAAAATGGATTTGTTGATGGGAATTAATGTGAATAAATTAACTCTAGGTTAACGGTACTCTTGCTATAACTACTCACCGACTCTATAAACCTTGTCCCTCATGCTAGCCCTGACAACACCGGTAAGCACACCTTCATCTAGTCTGCACTGTTTTACGTGTGCTGACTTGTAGTGGTTCTCTCCTCTATCTCCAATCTTCTTGTCATCTTTGTAAAACGATATCAGCCTGGTAATTGACACAGCCATGACTTCTAGTTAAATTCAGTGTGGCTAAAACGAAAAGCTTTGTTAAAATATGCAAGCACGCGGAAGTCAAAGTCAGCTTTATTGTAAAAAAATTCTACATGTGTTATATATCCAGAAATATCGAAATATCGTTTTCCATAGTGTGACATGTATACATAAAACAAAACAAAAAGGGCCTAGATAAACGGGGTATACAGTTTAAAATGTTAATATATTTAAAGTGTTCAAAGTGCAGTTTCAGTGCAAGTCAGTTGAAACGATCTTAAGTTTGCGTGACGTTGAAGTCGTGCGACCCTGCTGCTGTACTGGCTTGTACTGTAGTTCGTTTATAGCATAACGTTAGCATTTCGCTTTTGGCGACTAGATTTATGATTCAAAAATTATAAAAGTAAGGGAGACATGTGGAGATTATCCGGCTGAATAAAACGTGATCCCTCTCTTAAATGTGTGTCAACCACAGACCTTATTTCGAGCTATTTTCCAAAATCCTATTGAGAATTTGCATTGAGTTTTTGACGAAGAAACCGGAAGAAGTTTACATCCGGGTTTTAGGACGCGTCACTGCGGTTCTCTATAGGGTCCTATGTAGTGGCTGATGGTGCAACTATGCAAACAAAAACAATGCATAAGAAAACACCTTTGGAATAACTGTCCACTGTAGTGACCTCTATGCATGAAAGGGTTAATTATTTTGCGGTCTAGATTTCTTTAATTTTTTTAATTTTTTGCGTGTGTTTATAAATTACCTCGAGGGCCGAAAATGGTCTCGCGGTCCGTATACGACCCGGGGGCCGGAGGTTCCCAACTCCTGATGTAAACGGTCTGCAAATTCCATTGCATTTATCCATTTACTTTGAAAACATCCATTTATGGAAAAAAAATGTTTTAACAGTATGTTTTGAACAGTTGATTACCCTGAACTTTAAGTATAATTCAACTGAAAAAACAATATCATTTTTTAAATAAATCAATACAAAATAAATAATCGTTTTATTTCGATTATGTTGTTTTCATAATTGTTGCAAGCCAAAATCATAATTGCGATTAAAATACGATTAATTGAGCAGCCCTAACTCTAACACAGAAAATACATGTCTTTGCTGCCCCAGAATGCGTCGTTGGAGATTTTTCTTTTTCAATTTTTTTCTTCCTGAGTATAGTGACGTAACGGTCATAGTATAGTGTATAGTGACGTAACGGTCATAGCTCCTCACCCACACACTCAGCCTTATCTTTTCTCAGCCGCGGATCTCCACACACACACACACACACACACACACACACACACACACACACACACCACACACACACACACACACACACACACACACACACACACACACACACACCACACACACACACACACACACACACACACACACACACACACACACACACACACACACACACACACACACACACACACACACACACACACATGCACACCACACGCACACTCACAGCCTGTGAGTGTGTATGTGTGTGTGCTCAGGCTGAGTTCCGCGGTTTCTCGCTGTCTCGCAGACCCCACGCCAGAGTTTCCGTTAGCCGGTAATTACCGGACTATGACTGGTAAAATATGCTGAAGACAGGCAAATCTAAATCTCTCCGGTCAAAATATCTGGTAAAAATAATTTCCCCTTAGCGCAATACCGCATCCAGTGCTTGAATTGGAATAAAAAAGGTGCCAGTACTCTAAATCAGCAACTGTTTCAAGTCAATTTTATTTATACAGCCCAAAAACAAGTATTTGGCTCAAAGTCAGTTAAAATCATCAATCTGGTGCACTTTGAGAGCAAAATGAAGAAATCTATGTATACATCTCTCAACACCCATGTGAAACAGAACTGTAAACTGATTTACTTTTTCTTTATGGATATTTTACAAATCACTCCCTTTTAAACTTTATTCATTTTTTACTGTCATATAGTATTTCATACTTGTTTTTTAATTTATTCTCTTATTTTTTTATACCTATAATGATCATATAAACGTGTGCCTCGGAAATAATTGTTTACATTAATGGTGACCAAAACGTTTGAGACCCACTGAGATAACGCTGAGAGAGTCCTTTAGCTCACTGAGTCTCTCAGTCTGACAGGAGAGGACTCTCCTCCACTTTGTTGTTGAAAAAACTCCTTATATCCGTTAGCACCAGAAGCTAACATCAACGATCTCCGGTACCGGTGCGCTCTCTCTCTCTCGCACGCACACAAAATGGCTCGTTCCACACACACACACACACACACACACACACACACACACACACACACACACACACACACACACACACACACACACACACACACACACACACACACACACACACACACACACACACACACACACACACACACACACACACACGAGCTTTAATGAAACACAGAGACCCAGACGTAGTAGTACTGTACTGCATCATATTATTTTCAAATTTCAATATGATTTTTTTTTTGTTATAACCATTTTTCCTCCTGGTCTCTCGCGCCCCCCCTGTCATGCCTCTGCACCCCCCACTTTGAGAACCACTGCACTACATGCACAGTCACTTCCTTTCTAATGTCTGACATTTAATGTGGAGAAAGAGATTTATCCTCCTGAAGGGGACATTTTGACCCCTCATGTAAACAAATGCTTAATGCTGCATAATGCTGCGCTATACTTTTGCCTCCACACCCCTGTTGCCAAGCAACGCTTATAGGTGTCCTTGATACGCAGGCAGTCATATCATTAGCTAGAACTAGCTAGATCTGATCGATATGGACATAAACGCGAGTGAAGTATAACCGGACGCGAGAGAGAGAGATCAGAGAGCAGATCAGCTGCTGCTGACGGAGACACGCAGCTCTGCATGATCACAGCTCCGCCCGCTGTGATGAACCAGTGAGCGGAGTAAAACACGCACTTCAAGTTAGACCACACTTAGCAACGGCAGGAACTGCTTCGATAGCGTTTTGGCTAAAAATGCAGGATCTGTTTGGTATTTTGAAAAAAAACCTATATTTATATACTTTATATAGGTATGGCCCTACAATATATTGTTTAAATATAGCATTATGTCCCCTTTAATATAGAGTCGTTATGAATTTGTTTTAAAGCTCAATAAATAACAAAGAAGACCTTTGACCGGCACTTTTCTCATTTTTTCCGGAAGATATACACTTTAACGGACATGTTGACCGGAAACTCTGCCCCACGCAGCAACCAGGAAACGACACCAGGAAACGACACCAGTAATCCAGCTCACACTGTCCAAAGGGCGGAGCAGCGAGCCCCGCAAACGCCATTGTAACACATAATCACTGATGTTCCGCTGTAACGGTGGTTGGACTCATCAGAACAGAATGGGCAAGCTGACCAATCAGATCACAGTGGGCTCATAGGGAGGGGGGTCAGGAGCTTCAACAAGCCGTTTGGGACAGAGAGTGAATACACATACTATACAGAGATGTGATTTTGGAACATTGAACAATGTAAATCTATTCTAGTAGACCTCAACAATGGAATTATGATCAGTAGAAATGGCCATGTCATGGGACCTTTAAGCAAATGCAATAACTGTGGAATTAAACCATTCTTTATTTGCTAGGAACCCCCTGAGACTCTGTCTGGGAATTGCTCTTGATAATCTGCAATATGAGAATCCTGTTGAGCAATCGGTTTCTCCGCAAGATCAGGAGGGGACTAAATGGGCAGATCTAGTTTCCAAAGCTATTTTTGAAAGGGCAGTGTTTAATCTTTGATTAGGCAGTACAGCATGTCTGTAACGCCAGCCAACTTTGTCAAACATTTGTGAAATGTAATCTTTCTCTAGTAGATTGGGTTTGAACAGGGCCAAAACTATAAAGTACTGTGTCATGTCACTGGTCATCATTTGAATTTTTCAGTACCTATTTAAACATTACACAATGTACAGTACTTAGCATAACCTCAAATCTCAACAAATGATGCTTTGTTATATAACAGAGTGTCTTTGCCAAGCACAGCATTCTTTAGAATTGCTTTCAAGGTGTCAAATATTTACTGTTAGTTTAAGAAATTCAATCTAACCATGTCTGGGGAAAAGCTGTAAGGAATTTCCAATGTTTTTAATGTAGTTATTTTGGGCTAGAGATTCCCATACATATGAAAAGTAAGTTACATTTTTGAGCTTTCACTGGCATACTCACAGATTTTTTTTAATAACAAACATTGCAGTGGACACAGATATAGTCTTCTTATTTCATGCATTACTCTATCTTTTTAAAAGGCAACATTACAGACAATTTTGGTATGACATAATATGTTGTATCATGAACAACACTGAATATTTTCCTAATAGACCTACATTTTAAAGACTGTTAAGAGGAAAGCTCAAACAGCTAAAAAGCTTAATTATTGCAAAAGCAATACTGAAGGATATAACACTTTTTGGGTTTATGTTCCAGATTAGCAATGTTTCATTCAAATGAAAGGTTGAAATCCTCCTCAGGTAATACACCAATGTGTGTTATTTTAGAAGCAGCTAATGTAGCCTGAAGCTGAGATGAGGAGCTTGCTCCAGACGTCTGGACAGCACTGTGCGGGGCAATTTCATCAGTGGAACCTCCAGCTATTCCCTTATTCACCACAATTTAGGACTACTCTCTAGTGCAAGGCGGTTATTAAGCTGTAAATTATGTATTGCAGTCTCTTTTGATATAGAGAAACAAGGAAAAAGTATTCCTCGAAGCATTTCCTTTTAAAACTTTGGGAGGACTCTTAGTTTTACCTGTTTATAAACTATTAATTCACTCACTGTGAAGGACAAACTGTCTTATTTTCCAAACGAATTAGCTGATGTGTATTTTACGTTGTAATTGATCTTCAGCAAACGCTTTCTGGTTGATGTTTTACCATCCTGGACCCCAAGTACAGGCCTGTGATACCTTGACTTAATTTCCAGCTGGTAAATGTTTTCCCATCCATCATGCTAATTAGTTTCACAGGCATGCAAGGAACCAATGCTCTTGTCCATATGATGATTGTAAACACAAATATACAGAGCTGATTTTCAACATCTGGATGATATCAAATGGAATAGTTTCAAAACACTTTCCACTCAGCTTTTGATGAGTGGCTCTGTTCCCATGCATGAAATCAAATCAGTGATTAGTGTGACACTGAAGACAAAGTGTACCTTTAGCTATTGCATCTGGCTTTACATCGACAATTAGTTTTCAAAATGCTAAATGAAACAAAAATATGTTTCTCTAGTAGCATGTCCTCATTGTTCTCATTCTTATTACACCTGGCTTTACTTTGCTAATGTTCATAATTTCTGGCATTTAGGCTTTTATGTCATACAAAATAGTCTCTATATTACCATTGGCACATTCTGGTCATTGTTGTGTGTGGTTTTATTTTACAAGGATCACCATACATACTACTTCAACTTTGCCGACACCACATATGTTGCCATTCCAGATTTAAAATAAAGATGTATTCATGCATTTATTTCAGGCTCTAATGAGAACAAACCAAGATCTGCCGAGCTATCTCCATCATTACTGCTACACTTCACTTCACAATTACGATTCCTTAAGCGTATTCAGTATCTTCAGTGGCTTTTCTGATGGGACTATAGCCAGATAGAGGGAGGCATTTTCACAGACATGAGTTATGTAAGACTGAGTGTGAGGTGACTGTGAAAGAAGGCCCATGCGTCACTGTGTATGTCAGGGTGGAGGTCGACATCCGAGACGCCTATACGTGACTGATGATGGTGTCTGGATGGCCGTGAGATGCAGGTGGATGAAAGGAAGATGGAAGTGTCATGAGGTGGAGGTGATGGCAGTAAATAGGAGGTAATAACAGTGTCACATGAGTATATGCTCATTAACAGAGAATGAAAAGGAGTCGGTGTGCTTCTTCAAAGCTGAGCTGAAACAATGGGCTTTTTGTACTTACTATATATGGTAATACAATGTGCAAATAAGCACATTTCCCACTGCTCAGATTTAAAATAACGTTTTTTCATATTTTGATGGAACTAAACCCACATTCTTTGACATAGTTTTAATAAATCAGCAACCTTTTACAGCAATTTATCTTAATGGAATAAAGATAAATGCTTGAAACGTCGACTCATTTTGAAAAAGAGATTACAGAGTTAGTCTATGTGGAGCCTTCTTGTCATTCCTTTCAGTAATCCTTCTTAATTCCGGCTGAAGAGGAAGTCAAATTCATATTCATTGAGTCGCAATGAAGCTGAACATATAACTGATGCAGGAGTACATTAGTGTGCATTACATCAAACTAATTTGAATTCAAACTTTACAATATGATAGACATTGCTGGAAGGAGCCACAGAACAGAAACCTTTGATGAAGAGAGAATTCTCTTCTGCAGGGTCCAGGTCACTGTCAGACAATCTTATTCTACAACCAATCAGAAAATATACTTCCATTTCCTTTTCGCAAAAATCAACATGTTTTGGCTAGTCTACATTTTGTCCAGGCCTTTTGTTGTACCTCATCCAGCACTGTTTGTCTGAGAGTTAATTTTCCTAAATAAGCAACAGACCTGAAAATACTCTTTGTTGTGTACTCTACTGTAGTCGCCACAATGCACTCACTGTAGTTATATTTCACACAGGCTCCGCCCTCTACTGGACTCTATCGGTACTACTCTCTATCATGCTGTGCGTGCTTTCACCTACTGAGTTTACGTAAACGTAGCCGGCCAATCGGGGCGAGCCTACCTGAATGCGCGCGCAGGCCCACAGTATATAAAGGCGGCTACACCCGCCGCCCACCATCCTTTTTCTATTCAGACGAGCTGACAAGCGAAGAGTTAAACGAACGAAGATTAGAAGATTAGAAGAAACGAAAAATGGACTCGCCATTACTGGAAGCTCGACCATGCACCTGCCCTGGTTTGATCGCGGGCGCCGGTCTCCACCAACTCTGCTTAGAGTGTTTTGGGGGACCAGGATATGGCCGAGGCAGTGCCATTCACGTTCGCCATTCCAGCGGGGCGGATGGCTCCGTTTGCCGTTGTCGGGCACTTCCGGGTCCGGTCCATGGAGGTCCACCGCCCTAGGTGATGACCATGGCGGCGGAGCGCAGCTGCTCCCAGCGGGCAGCAGGCTGGGCAGGGAGCTGAAAACAGCTCTGCCACGCTACCGCGTGACAAGGCGACTGCAAATAAACACGGATGTGTTGGGCATCTCGCTCATTGCTGGAGATGCCCCCACCTCACCAGATCAGAACGATTATTTGTAGCTTGATCGTGGCCGCCGCCGTTGTCTGCCGTGTGATATCCCGGTGAGGGATCACGCCGCATGGCATTTTCCAAAAGGGCCATGTTGTTGATCTCCCGGGCAGGGAGCCCCCGTGTTTACGGAAGGGCTCTTTGGATCGATCTCCTTGGTTACGTGGGTGAGGAGTAGTCGCAGCGTGGCTGCTTCTTGCTTATCCCCAGAGGAAATAACACTGTCCCACACTCGCCCCCTCTGTAAACTCCAGTATAGGAGCCAGCAGGTGGGCGCGTGCACGTGAGTGGAATAAACCGAAGTGCTGTCAAAACACTGTGCGGGTTCAAGAGAGAGTGATGTGTCATTGTCATTGTCATCATCAAGAGCTCTGACACTGATGTGGCCGTCATTGCTGTAAGTCTGCAGGCAGATTTGCCATGCAGCTTATATGTGTTCACAGGGACTGGCAACAAGACACGGATCATTGACATTGCCATGGTGTCATCAGCTCTCGGAACCAGTGTGTGTTCAGCCTTGATTGGAATTCACACATTCTCTGGGTGTGACTCCACAAGCGCTTTCTATGGCAAAGGTAAAAGAAAGTCATTTGCTGTTGCATGTGAGAAAGATGACTACCTTAAGGCTTTTAGAAGTTTAGGTACTAACTTTGACTTGGAGCAATCAACATTTGCACTTCTTTTCCGGTATGTATGTCACCTATATGATCAGCCAGCAGCCGAAGATGTAAATGATGCTAGGTACAAGGCTTTCTGTATGGCATCATCGGCCTTGCCAGAATTAAGCATTCCCCCTACTCCTGATGCCCTCCACCATCAGCACTGCAAAAGGGCAAATTACCAGGCAGCAATAATGAGGTCCTGTCTCAAAAGATAAATTAATGCTCCATCACCTGCTGGATATGATTGGGAAATAGAGGATGGGAACTTACACGTCACCTGGATGACAAGAAATCCTGCCCCTGACAGCGTGTTGCATGTGATACACTGCAGCTGCAAAGAGTCTGCCTGTGAGAAAGGCAGATGTTCATGCTTCTCTGCAGGACTCTGTTGCACAGACTTATGTCGTTGCTCAAATTGTGCAATTAAAAAAGAAACAGAGGAAGAGAACAATGACTGCCCTGACACTGACAGCGAGGAATAGGAATAAAAGAGCCTTCTTTCCACCTTTCTTAAGCTCTTTTCTGTTCTTTTGGTTTTAGCGCCTGGCCGACGCGCTCACACATCACTCAGAGATACGTTTGTTTTTGGTACATTTATTTCCAAGTTATCGTATCTTACCAGACGAGGTTGAAACAGTGTTCGTCCTTTAAATAAACAAATAGTCTCTTCTCTGCAGTGCAATGCAGCGGTCAAAAAACCGTGTGGCTTCACAACCAAACTAGAACACAGAGTATAATCAGCAGGACTCTTTTAACCAGCTGAGGCAATCACAGCACCAATCAGCCGTGGCTGCGGATCACGATCACCTGACACCAATCAATTATACTCCATTACATGTCCTTATTCTGTTTTGTACTGTTTTCTATGTCATACCTTTTTATATTTGTAATCAATCTCGTTTTTATGGTTCATCAGTGTTGTTTTCATTTGTGGATGGATGAATGAGTAAATAAATGAATCAATGGACATTGGTATAAGTAAGGCAAGGAACGTTTATTTATATAGCACTTTTCAACACAAGGCAATTCAAAGTGCTTTACAAAAAATGAAAGACATTAAGAAATGGCATTTAAAATCAGTCATTAAAAAGAAAAGCTAATAAAATAAACATTGAAAGAAAAAATACATGGATAAAAGTTACAGTGCAGTCAATTAAACATTAAAAGAAAAAAGTACATGGATCAAAGTTACAGTGCAGTCTAAGATATGAATAGTTCAATTAAAAGCAGCGACAAAAAGAAAAGTCTTCAGCCTGGAAGTACTGCATTTTATTGATCTAAATTACTTAACGTAACAAGTTAACCTTCTTCTTGGCTATGTATGAAATCAAGTCATTTTAAGAGTGCATTTAACGTGTACAGGGTAACAACAGACAGACAAAAAGTCCTCAGTCTAATGGAATAATCCACGAGCTCAGCTAATGAACCTAGCGATGCGAACATGGTAGTCCAGGAATGATAGTTTGATACATTTGAGTTTGATATACTTTATTAATCCCTGTGGGGAAATTGTTTGTAGCTGGAGTTGGCTGATAAACGCTGCTAGTCAATGTTGATTCGATGGTCAACTCTGTTCCCAGATAGTAAAACCTCTCACAAATACCGCGTATATAAAGCAAATACCTCGGACTTAGTGATGTATTAAGACATATGACAAAACATGACATAAAACAAGCATACAGCACTGTTTAGAATCCATTTGGTCTAGTTTAGCGCAACCATGTAGGCGGCCATCTTTCACTTCTGTTGACAATATGCAGCTACCCAATTGGTGTAGCACGATCACGTGACGAACCGAGATATTATTACGCTTTGAAGGGGCTAGTTCAGCCAATAATTACGTGCCTAGAAGAATTGGCAGGAATTTTAGCGACAAACTTTTTTTTGGTGGATAAGCATGACTCGTTCTTTTTTATGAACTAAAGATTGTGTAGTTCCACTTCTGTGGAGCGGGTTGAAACGATAACAGGGTTCACCTTATGGCCTATAAGAGCCTAAGGAGTTCATTCAGGTCAAGGCTATTCAGTTAGGTGGCTTTAATCTTCCACCCCATATTGAGGCCAGGGAGGCTAAATTGCCAACCCAGTCTCACGGCATTTCGTGTTCACCAACACGATTTTTAATCTATTGATTCGTGTTCACCATCACGATTTGCCCCTTTTTTTCGTGTTGCACAGCACGATTTTAAAAGCAATGTATTTCTACTGGTAACGTGTTTCGTGCCTGCAGGCTGCAGCACGTCTTTTTCTCCGGTCGGGTCGTTGGAGACCGGAAGCTGTGTGGTTCATAAAAACATGTTCTTACTCAATATCAAGCCACAATTATTGCTTTTATTTTAAATCGTATAATTTCGGACTTTTGTTGCCGTCTGTGAGGAAAATAAATGAGGCTCAGAGCCTCAGGATACTGAAATCTGTATTTTTAAATATTTGTTTCCTTCTAATTTGTTATTCTTTTCAAAATAACACACTGTTATTTACTCACCAATAACACACAATCATCCTTGCTTTTATTTATTGGTTTAATTCCATAATCTCGGGCTTTTTTGGTGTCCGTCAGGAACTGAATTTCAAAATAAAAATAACCGGAAACAGACGTAGGCCTATAAGGGACATTTCGAGCATCATTGCGATTGTCAACATTTCTGAGACACTACACTACCCATAATCCCCAGCTATCGTTTAGGACTACAGTTCCCGTAAGGTTACGCAGAGCGTCAAACAGCTGTGTGAAATGGAACGAAAGCACGCCAGACTATCCAAAACTGGAATCGAACACCCCCCCAGAACTACACATGCTGGCTATTGTGTTTCGCAAAATGTTCTATGGGACGTCTCTACTGAACGTTTTCGTTTTTCCCACAATTAGAAGTTGCCATTATTAAACACATTGGTGTTATCAAATGTAAAACATATAATTAATAAATGGGTTAAAATCACTTGTGTCCATAATGCACAGCATTATATTAATGCCGTATACCCACATGACAGCTCATTGTTACTTTGTAATTCTACTCCACTACAATTCAGAGGTTAACCTGGTATTTTTACTCCACTGCATTTATTTGAGTTACTTTGCAGATTCTGATTAATTATGTGAAATATAAACAACCCTTAAATCAGACTTTAGTTACACCAGAGTAAAATTCAGGTAAGGTGATTGTCAAGTGCCAACAATCAGGAGAGATATTTGATAGTTGGTGCTTGAGAAGACTAAACATGTATCTGCAATTGACATGAATGGAAACAAGTAATAAAGTATATTCATTACTCGTTATTCTCTACTAATAGTTAATTAAAGACTGTATATTATGGCTATTTTGCACATCCCTTTCAAGATTTTCAAAGGTTTATTGACATATCATACACAACTACGGTGTAGTTATGCAATGAATGAAAAACTTGGGTCACAGGTTCCTCAACAGTGCATTACAAGACATCTATCAATATATGTGTACCTCCACCATTAAACTGTCATATTCTGCACATTTCTTATTCTATCTACATTCATAAGAGTATAATTAATGTGTATAATATCAGTTAAAATAAGTGCTTCAACATAGTTAACATTGCAGGAAAGCAATATATTAGACGTTAATTACTTTGTCAGGCTTAATATTTAATGTTTAAATAAAGGTTAATCCGTTTTTCTGTTTTGCACCTCCTCCTATTAATATCTGTGTACATCCTGCACTAAACTGTTTTATTGTAGAGATCACTTATAGTATCTTCTTGATTTTTTATATTCTATATTTCTATATTTATACTTTCCCCCTATGAAAGTATGTACTCTTAATATTTTTTTAATCAAATATAACACATAAAAACAATAATTCAATAACGTGCTTTAACCACTAGGAGGTGCACACAAGGTGCACACAGACATAATAACTTTGTATTATTAGTGTGTATGTACAACATCTGAAGATGTGTAGTTTTATTCATGCTTTCACATCATTTTACAGCATATTGCTATACTATTTCAGACTCAGTATTTACATTCTTACATTCAAAGAAAATCAGTAATATCTTTGAAAACTACAGTCCTTTTCTATCAGCTGTGCGCCGTTATGGTGTAAATATAACCTATCTATGAATTAGATCAAATGTAAAAGTCAGCCGAATTAGTGTTGATACTGCAAGGAGACGTATTGTGCGAAGAGAAATTGAAGATGTTGTTTAATTGTTGATATATTTATGATCCACGTCAAGTATTCAGTTTCGGCGCCATTTCTTCCAGTTTTTCCAAAGGTCTTCTCATCAGGGCTCTCTAAATAAAGAACTACGGCAGATCTGTAATATGTAATGCAGCCGAACCGTGTATTACAATGCCGTTATGTGATGACTTTCAAAGACAAAAGCAAGAGCACTCGGAATTAAGTATTATTTTATACTTTTAAAATGTTTTCCGGATTTCATATAATATAAACACCAAATCCCAGCATGCATTGCGGCTAACACATCCAATCAGCGAGCTTAAAACCATAGCTGAGGATCTTGGGTAATCGCTCGAAATGCCTACGTCTGTTTCCGGTTATATTTATTTTGAAATTCAGTTCCTGACGGACGCCAAAAAAGCCAGAGATTATGGAATTAAACCAATAAATAAAAGCAAGGATAATTGTGTGTTATTGGTGAGTAAATAACAGTGTGTTATTTTTAAAAGAATAACAAATTAGAAGGAAAAAAAGATTTAAAAAATACAGATTTCAGTATCCTGAGGCTCTGAGCCCCATTTATTTTCCTCACAGACGGCAACAAAAGTCCGAAATTATACGATTTAAAATAAAAGCAATAACTGTGGCTTGATATTGAGTAAGAACATGTTTTTATGAACCACACAGCTTCCGGTCTTCCACGACCCGACCGGAGAAAAAGACGTGCTGCAGCCTGCAGGCACGAAACACGTTACCAGTAGAAATACATTGCTTTTAAAATCGTGCTGTGCAACACGAAAAAAAGGGGCAAATCGTGATGGTGAACACAAATCAATAGATTAAAAATCGTGTTGGTGAACACGAAATGCCGTGAGACTGGGTTGAAATTGCACCTCCTCTGCCGAGTGCGTGTGCTAGCATGTTATATAGAGCGCATGGCTGCCATTAGACGCACTGAACAGCTGTTTCCGTGCTTTGGGGATGGTGTGGCTAGAAAAGCTCTCTCCAAGAAGCGCCTAACAGGATGGCTATGCGGGTGCATTACACATGCCTATGGACGGGCGGGGAGAGCCCTCCCCACTGGGGTCCGTGCGCATTCTACACGGCTTGTGTCAAACAGCCTTATTCAGCAGCGTGAGTGTAGAGGATATATGCACGTCGGCGTCTTAGTCTACGCCAGGCTCCTTCATAACATGTTATCTCCTGGACATGTCTGGCTCCTTCTCGTCGTCTGTGCTTGCCGAGGCAACACATGACTGGTGAGAGGGGGGGTGGCAGTGGGTCAGCAGGTGTCTGACCCCCCCCCTGGACATAAAGCACTTGTGTTTTCCCATGCTCCTGAGGGACTCGGGAGACATGGTGCGCAATCAGCCCCATACAGGGCTGGAGGCAGGCTGGGAGAGCCTTCCTCACTATTGTCCATGCCCACTCTACACGGAGCGTGTGTGTGTGTGGGGGACGTGGTGCACTTATGTTTTCCCATGCTCCTGAGGGACCTGGGCAACATGGTGCACGGTAGGCTCCAGACGGAGTCTCCGCACAGATCTTTTCCATGCACACTCTACACGAGGTAAGCGTGTGTGAGTGTGCCTTATCCAAATTGCGGCCCCAACTTCTCTACGGTTACAACCGGATGGGAGGAAGTGGGGATGCAATGGATGTTAGCCAAAAGCCGGTCAGGGACGGTGTGGTGGGTCGATGTTGTTGGATGACAGGGCGTGTATACATCGGGGCTCCGCCCACTGTACCCATAGAGTCCAGTAGAGGGCGGAGCCTGTGTGAAATATAACAGGGGGTTACGTATTGTAACCCTGGTAAATAAGCACAGGCGGAGCCCTCTACCTGGGGGCCCTGTCTTTCCTAGTCCGCTCGCTGAAGAGTGTATAGGATAGTGGGCGGCGGGTGTAGCCGCCTTTATATACTGTGGGCCTGCGCGCGCATTCAGGTAGGCTCGCCCCGATTGGCCAGGCTACGTTTACATAAACTCAGTAGGTGAAAGCACGCACAGCATGATAGAGAGTAGTACCCATAGAGTCCAGTAGAGGGCTCCGCCTGTGCTTATATGCCTAGGGTTACAATACGTAACCCCCTGTTTCCTCCCACAGGCCATAAGACTATTAAACACCTGAACTTTGAAACAGCATCCATAACATTCATCTGGCTGAATGTTTTATTGTGTTGCACTTTTGCTTGTGACCTAAGATTTTCATCGTCATAACTACACTGTCGCTATGTTCGTATGACCAATACAAGCCTTGAACTTGAACGTTGAACTGTAATAAGCTGTGACATTATTATGCAGAGGAGACAATGTTGGACCCTGTTTATTTCAGGTGGTTTCATTATTTGCTAACATACCCAGAACCAGCATCTGACGGCATCATACAGGTTAATAGGAACTTTATTCTAATGTGTACCTGCTGACTGACACTTGAGAAATGTGTTTTTCATTAGTCCTTAGGCTGTTGTGTGTGTGTGTGTGTGTGTGTGTGTGAGTGTGTGTGTGTGTGTGTGTGTGTGTGTGTGCACAAACAAGTGCTGTGCATGTTTTAGCCGCATGCTATTCCTGCAACTGCTCTGCTCTTTAACTCCTCTCTTCTTCAACTCCTCTCTTCAACAATAGTTCACTATGGCAACCAATTACTTGATATGCACAATAGCCAGAAGTCCCATCAATTTCAAATGTATATAGGACCAAGGAGACTGTTCAGTTGTTATTGGCTTGGGAAAGAATGTTCTAACCTATGATTATGTGCAAGTGTAACTAGTTGTCCAATTTGGCTGGGTACATTAATCGCTTTTCATGTTTTTAATGATACTGTGTACCATTGTGCATTACGTTTTGTTACTGGATGTGGATATCGGGTACACCACTGCACTTTGTATGCTGCTGCTAATTGGCCCTTGTTATCTGCGCGCAGACTTTCCCATTGGTTGGGTTTTATATATAAATGTGTACTTGGGCTGGTTCCCTCTTACAGTATATTTGCACATATATGTGTAAAAAACAAAGTCTATATGGCCTGCGCTCCCAATATTTTATTCAGATACTGGTTCCTAAAGTGAGAACAGACCTGGGTAAAAAAAACACTTTGATTCTGCAAACCATAGTGGAATTGTATAACTTCCCCTCAACTCTTCCATACAGTTTCTGTTTCATGCATACATTATTTGGGCTAATCATTGATATGTACATACGGAATGCCCTTAATGACTCTTCAAGCTTTTTTCTTTACCAACAGAGAAATGTCAGTATGTGGCCCTTAATCTTTTCGTAATATGCACACAGAATGCATGTTGCATTCATGCTAAATATTATCCAGTCCCCTGGCAGTACAAACGTTAAATGCGTGTCTCTGGCTCACAAGAGCTTCCTCCATTAGCAGTTGCATTCACACAAGTCCACTCGTATGAATGATGCTAATCAGCATTTAGCACCATAACAACGACTATCTCTATCACTGCTGACCTTCTCAAACTTACAAACACACGCATACAAACTATAAATAGGCAGGCTGCTTTGAGCCAGGGAGGAAAAGAGCTAAAAGGCATCTTAAAGGTCACATGTCATGGCCATTTCCACTGATCATAATTCCATTGTTGTGGTCTACTAGAATATATTTATACTGTGCAATTTTCCAAACTCACATTGGTTTCGCATACAGCATCTCTGTAAAGTATGTGTATTCACTCTCTCCACTAAACGGCTCGTTGCAGCTCTTGCCCCCCCTCCCTGTGAGCCCAGTGTGCTCCGATAGGTCGGGACATTGTGAATCACGCTAAGCTCCGTGGAGGTGTGATTTCCTTGAGCTGCATGCACTGAGTGTGTGAGGAAGTCCGTGGATTGGTCAATTTGGACCAATCAGCGGGGGCTTAACGTAACGGCTCCGCGGACGTAACGTAACGGCTCCACGGATTGGTCCATTTCGTTCCGGGGACGACATGACATCATGATGTACCCGGAAGAATCAAATGGACAGTGACGTATCTCCAACGAGGCGTTTTGGGGAGGTATTTTCTGTTTTAGAGTTTTACTCCCTACAGGGTGTACTTTGAGGGTTTTGACTCTGCAGACCGTTTACATGCATAAAAACCTTCATAACACACAAGGGGACGGGCAATAACCGGAAAAGCATGACATGTCACCTTTAAGTTACAAAGTGGGAAGGAAATGAAATTGCTGATGAGAGAGATGAAGAGGCAGACATTCAAAGCAGAGGATATGAAAAGAGAAAATGATATGAAATGGAGACATTCATTAAAAATGTCAAATGTGTGATTCAGGAATAAGTAACTGAATTGTAGGTGAACATGGGCTCTTAATCCTTCTGAATGAAGTTCCCTATAAAGGCCATGCTCCACATATACGTTAATTTTTGTAAATTGCACAAACTAAATTGTTACAAATTGTAATAATGAGTAGGATTAGCATCTACAATGTTGCAACAGGAGGCAGTTTTCCCCATTAAAACTGTGTTGTAGCCTCGTCTGACCGTAAGTATTCTTATTATCTCATTATTTGAGGCAAATGTTTCTGATTGCTTGCTTTGGCCAGTGTTTGATTCCCCCCGATCTCTCCTAACAATCTCTCTATGTAGATATCAGGCTAGAGGTGAATTCTCTGGAAAAATACCATTAAGTTTAAATGTGACACTGCAGTAAGGGAGAGTGTTAATAGAGGGGGGGGGGTGGTGTGTATCTTAGACAGGTGACTCATGCCAAATGATTACATGGCGTTGCTATGCAATGGTGGAGGTGTGTGTGTGTGTGTGTGTGTGTGTGTGTGTGTGTGTGTGTGTGTGTGTGTGTGTGTGTGTGTGTGTGTGTGTGTGTGTGTGTGTGTGTGTGTGTGTGTGTGTGTCTAGAGGAGCCAGTTAATGCACAGCAAATGTACAGGGACTAGTTATCTTTTTGTTGCTACATGTTGCATATATTGAATGGCAAGTGTTTCCCCAATGTCCCTTTTTTAGAAATAAAGTATAATTTAGTCAAGACAAGAGGTTTTGAATGTATTACTTTTTAATAGGCTATTACACTGAACAAAAATATAAACGCAACACTTTTGTTTTTGTTCCCATTTTTCATGAGATGAACTCAAAGATCTAAAACATTTTCTATATACACAAAATAACCATTTCTCTCAAATATTGTTCACAAATCTGAGAAAATCTGTGATAGTGAGCACTTCTCCTTTGCCGAGATAATCAATCCCACCTCACAGGTGTGGCATATCAAGATGCTGATTAGACAGCATGATTATTGCACAGGTGTGCCTTAGGCTGGCCACAATAAAAGGCCACTCTGAAACGTGCATTTTTGCTTTATTGGGGGGGTCCGAAAACCAGTCAGTATCTGGTGTGAGGTAGGGTTAGTGTTAGGGTAATGTTGTGAATCGAGTGGCCTGTGTTTGTCGTCCATAACATACGCCTGCCCATACCATACGCCTGCCCATACCATAACCCCACCACCACCATGGGCCACTCGATTCACAACATTAACCTAACCCTAACCCTCACACCAGATACTGACTGGTATTCGGACCCCCCCAATAAAGCAAAAATGCACGTTTCAGAGTGGCCTTTTATTATGGCCAGCCTAAGGCACACTGTGCAATAATCATGCTGTCTAATCAGCATCTTGATATGCCACACCTGTGAGGTGGGATGGATTATCTCGGCAAAGGAGAAGTGCTCACTATCACAGATTTTTTCAGATTTGTGAACAATATTTGAGAGAAATGGTTATTTTGTGTATATAGAAAATGTTTTAGATCTTTGAGTTCATCTCATGAAAAATTGCAGCAAAAACAAAAGCGTTGCGTTTATATTTTTGTTCAGTGTAGTTGTTTTCAGCTTCTCTTCTGATGAATGCAGTTTCGACTTTGCAACAAGGGTAGATTTTTGTCCTACTTGTGGTAAAGGACATTTTAAAGCTACGTTGATAAAGAAAGAACATAAACACATTTTTTGTATTTTCAGTCCTTTTTTATTCATGTATTCCGTGCTACTGCCTTCTTCTTCCTCTATTCACTTCCATGCCCCAAAAACATCACACTAAACTCTGCATCACTGGACAATGCTGTCTGGTGCACAAGCTAACTGGTATTATGTTTATGGAGAAACATGTATTTAATAGGGATGTAACGATACCAAAAACTCACGGTACGATAATATCGCGATAAAAAGTCCACGGTACGATATTTATCGCGATATTGAAAAATAAAGAAAAAAAATGGGAATCTTTTTTTTTTGTACTTGATTTTTTTTCTTTATTAAATAAGAAATCTGATTTGTACAGCATTTTAGTAGGATATTAGTATTTTAAAGTGTCAACAATATAATAATCAGACCCTGCAATAGAATAAATCAAATTTCACTAGTTTTTCAAGTAACTCAACTCTAACTCACTAACTCAGCATCATCAAGGTTATCTTTTAGGAATATGAGCATGTCCACATTTCCAGGTAGAAGCCGGGATGTTTGGGCGTTTACAATATCCCCTGCTATGGAAACAACTCTCTTGCTTGGTACTGATGTTGCCGGGACAGAGAGATATGCTTTGGCCATGGGTGACAGCAGTGGGTAAAACTGTGCATTGTCTCTCCACCACTTCAAAAACAATACAGTTCTCATTCATAACACTCCGTTCGATGTCTCACTATGGGATGCGCCTAATCGCGGAGCAAACAGAAGCATCAATCTCATTACGCCAATCCTGATTGGCTGGTGATCTTGACGTCAACGTCAGGGGAAATCACCCCGTATAAGTAGCCTGCGCCACGACGCATGCGTCATTCAAACACCTCTTCTCGCTTCAGAGCACAACTCTAACGGTAGCCGGGCTAGCTTAACAGTCCACAGACTGAACCATAAGCTAATTTCGGTCGACGGGCGTTAGTCGGCTACCCTATTCTCTCACAGAGGAGTATTATAGTCAACCTCGCCGTTCTTCCTCTGGAGTAAGGTTTTGACTTCAAGTTAGCAACACACCAGTCGCTAACTTGTGTTTTTTCCCCTCACTACCGACACCACGGTAGCGAGGACACTTTTTTCTTCTCTCTTCCACAGAGGAGAAAAGGATTACAGGAATATTACCATACCAGGTAATATTCTTGAGAGAAAAAGACCCACGCTGTCCTTTTTCCCCCCGGATTAAAGACAGATTGGTAAACACTTTTTTCTCGAATGTACCTGTCATGAGCGGACCCTCTCCACGCCTCACGGCGAACGAGATGGATGCCTCTCTCCCTCACACCAGAGGAGTCAGGAACTCGGAGGCTCGGCGCTGCGGTTGCGGGTTGAAAGTGTCAGGCACAGACTCACACCAGATCTGTTCGTCCTGCCTCGGGCTGGAATACGCCCAGGAGGCCATCGACAACCCCGGCTCGTGCGGACATTGTGCCCGCCTCACCGTGAAGAGCCTCCACCGAAGGTTAGCGCAACAAGCTAACCTGTTGGGACGGGACCCCCTCATGTCCACTGATCTGCCGACCGGCAATCAAGACACGGGGGCGTCTGCCGCAGAGATGGAGCCCCTCACTGCGGTCTGGGGCTCACCGACAGCGGCACCCGCAGAACCGGAATCCCGCGCCATATCAGGCCGAGATCCAGTGGCGGCAAGAAACGCGGGAACGGGGCCCCACGCTATACCAAGCTGGGGCTCCCGACTGGACCTCACCATGGTTTCACCCGCGGAAGATGTCCTGGAGTTAGACTACATGGAGGACGAAGAGTACACCTCTGAGTTCCTCCTGTCTGACTCGGATGAGCAGGAAGACGACATCTTCATGTCATCGACTCAGGCTGCAAAGCCGGGAGCGATGGCTGCTCCCCCGGGCGACAGCACACCAGCTTCGCCCTGTCTCAGTATGGACCTACAAGCCGTGTGTCAGCGCGCTGCGGCCAAACTAGACATCCCATGGCCGGAAGTGGCCAAGGAGACCTCCAGGTCCCGTTACGAGGGAAAACTTTTTTCCCAAACAACGAGGGCAAAGAGGCAACTCCTCCCGGTCTTCCCGGAGATGTTGGATGAGGTGTCGGTCTCGTGGAGAGACCGGCCCTTTAGCAACAAGGCCCCAATCCAGGGTGCCCACTCCCTTGACTGTGACGGTATGGAGAGGCTCGGCCTGCTCCACATACCACCTATGGAACCGCTGGTGGCAGCCCACCTCCTACCGAGGATGGGCCAACCGTCAAGCAGGAACCCCACGCTGCCAGCAAAGACGGACCGATTCCAGTCTACCATGACGGAACGGGCCTACAGAGCCGCAGCATTGTCCGCCAGGGCTCTGAACGTTTCCTCGATGCTAACCGCATACCAAGCGGAGCTCTGTGAGGATATGTCGAGCAATCCTGGACCGGGCACTCTGGACGAGATAGCCGCGGTCACAGACATTTGTCTCCGTGTCCAACGCTGCGCCGTCCAGGCCACGGGCAAGATAATGGGGATCATGGTGGTGCAGGAAAGAGCTAGATGGCTCAACCTCACCAACCTCCCAGACCGGGAAAAGGAAGATGTGCTTGACATGCCCATCGTTCCCGAGGGGATTTTCGGCTCCGCTCTCGCTTCCATGCAGAGGAAGTGCGAGTCGAAAAAGAAGGAAGACGAGGCCCTCCACCTCTGTCTCCCTCGAAGGGTCCAGCCGCGGCCTTTGCAACGGCGGCCCTTGGCCCAAGCTGCACCACGCTCTGCTGGGTTCAAAGTACCAGGACAGCAGAGGTCGCAGCCCGCCCCGAGTCCCCAGCCCAGGCAGGAGACGAGGGCGAGTTGGTCTAGAAAATCTCCGGTTCCGGCTGCAGCCCAGGCACAGCCAACCCAGAATTTCGGCCAGCAGGCGAGGAAGAAGAAGCGAGCGGCCTGACAGCCCCTCCTTCTCCCCTCCGTGACGGAGCTGGAAGTTCCTTCCCCAGCTCTAAATGTGTCCCCGCCGCCTCGAGAGATGCCTCAACGTCATCCTCAAGTCGGCACAAAACACATGTCACATCTTTATTGTCTGAATAAACCATTTTCCGCTGACGCATCCAGGCTCCGGCCAAGGGCGCAGCTCAAAAAAAATGAAAAGAAAGACAATAAACAGTCCGTTAACCATAAATCCCCTTCTGAGAGCAGCTACGGCCTCTCTCAAAAGGCGGATAATAAACGGGTCTGTGAAGGCATCACCGCCACACGCATGTGCAGTGCCGGTTGGGGCTTTAAGGGCACTACCGTCACGCACATGCGCAGTGCCGGCCAGAGCTGTAATGGACAGCCCGCCAATTCTTCCCCTTTTGAGAGCAGCTACGGCACCTCTCAAAGGACGGATTATTGACGGGTCCGTGAAGCCACCGCCACACACATGCGCAGTGCCGGCCGGGGCTTTAAGGGCACCACCGGCACGCGCAGGCGCAGTGCCGACTGGAGCCGTGAGGGCACCACCGGCACACACATGCGCAGTACCGGCTGGAGCTGTAAAGGCACCTCCGTCACGCACATGCGCAGTGCCGGTCGGAGCCGTAAGAGTGACATCCCAGCTGGCTCTAAGGAGCATACAGCAGGAGATACTCACGATGTCTGCCTGGGCTTCTCAAAACAGTTATAATTTATCTGTTTTCACAAACCCAGAGAGAGTCAACCCACATTCTGGAGAGAGAGGTTCTCTCTCTCCTAGAAAGAAGGGTTTTATCTATAAAGCCCACCGAGCGGAGTCAGATTACGGAGGAAAATGTCCTCGTAAAGCACCCACTCAACATGGGCCTCATAATAAAACTAAACCCCGAACGCCACGGCTTACGGAGAGTTTTGGTGATTATGAAATGCGTAGTGGCATTACACCCAACTTTTCCAGTGCAGGACACGCCTACGGGTGCAGTCCTTTCACGGAAGGTGGTCACCACGGACGCAGGTCAGACGGGCTGACAGGGGACTTACGAAGGTCGCCTGGTGAGAGGTCTCTAGAACAGAGACTTCCAGCGGGCACGCGTAAATTACCCGGAGCTTTTAGCGGTGTTCCTCACCCAAAAATGCTTCCTGCCTTCTCTCAGAGGACTTCATGTCCCCGTGAGGACAGACAACACGATATCGTGTATGAACCGCCAGGGGAGATTGCGTTGTCTCCAGTCACACACTGTGACAAATGTAACATTTGTGATATTGGGCTATATAAATAAACATTGATTGATTGATTGACTGGCACACAAACTGATCCCTTGGAGCGGCAGACGTCTCCTCTCTCTGAGAACGACACAAGTACCGGGTGTTATGCACCTAGGGACAGAATTACTGTCAAAGGGTGCACCACTCTATGCAGACTGGACTCCTCATCCAAGGATCGGGAGTCCGCTGTGGGTGAGTTACGGCGGAGCCGCGTTAAGTCTGTTCGCAAAGGGAGAAAATGCTCAATGACAGCTGTTCTCTTTAATGCACGATTTAAACGCACCGTTAGGTGGGAACGCACTCGTACACGATTGACCTCCGGGTCCTCTGTACACGTTCCCACCCCTGGTTCTGTTACCCTTAACTCCGGCCAGAGTGAAAGAGCAACGCCACACACTTACTCTGATGTTTCCACCCTAGCCCGCAATATACGGGCTGGCGGAGATATATCAGCTGTTGTGCGGGCAGCCGTGGCAGCCCCCACCACGCAGGGACAGATTGTCTCAGGCGGGGAGGGCGATCCTTCACCCACGCCCAGAGCACGGGGCACTATGGGCCTGACCCGTGAGTGGTACAATCTGAATACAGTGGGACTCCCTCAGAAGGTGATAAACACTATTCAGAGTGTGAGAGCTTCCTCCACCAGGTCTCTTTACGACTGTAAGTGGAGGGTGTTTGAGGAGTGGTGCCTTCAAGAAGGACACATCTCTTTTCAATGTCCTGTCGGGGTGATTTTATCATTCCTACAGGACTTGATCGATAAACACAGAGCTTTTTCCACGATCAAGGTGTACCTGGCTGCTATTGCTGCATGCCATGTGGGCTTTGAGGGTAAAACGGCTAGCCAACATCCTTTGGTTTGCCGTTTTATGAAGGGAGCGCGCAGGCTCCTCCCTGTCTCCAGGTCGCTGGTGCCCTTATGGGACCTGGCAGTGGTTTTAAATGGGCTCAAAATGACCCCATTTGAACCCCTGGAAGGAGCTGACATGAAACATCTGTCACTCAAGACAGTGCTGTTACTGGCCCTGGCATCCGCTAAACGGGTCAGTGATATCCATGCACTGTCTGTACATCCCTCATGCACTCAGTTCGCCCCAGGGCAAACGAGAGTGTTGTTGAAACCCAACCCTACCTTTACACCAAAGGTGGTTGGTTCGTGTACCCCGATTGACATTGAGGCATTTCCTCCGCAGCTGGTTTCCTCCGGGGAGCAGCAGCAGGATCTGTTGTGTCCAGTCCGGGCTTTACACACATATATGGACAGATCAAAAGAGCTTCGTCTTAATGACCAACTCTTCGTGTCCTGGGCTAAACCTCACAAGGGTAAGCCTGTTACTAAGCAACGGCTCTCCCACTGGATCGTGGAGGCGATTGCTTTGGCCTATACGAGTCAGAATCTGCAAGCACCTTCGGGTCTGCGGGCTCACTCGACTCGGGGCCTGGCTACATCCTGGGCTTTGTTCAAGGGTGTTTCCATCCAAGACATCTGTGCAGCGGCAAGCTGGTCTTCGCCGCTCACTTTTGTCCGCTTTTACAGGCTAGACGTCTCCGCTCCAAGCGTGGCCCGAGCAGTGCTGGGCACCTTGTTGAGTCGGGACTCCACCTGTTAAATTCTGGTTGATCGGTGATCTTCGAGATAAGCTCGCCTGGCAATACGGGAGCTACAATATCCCATAGTGAGACATCGAACGGAGTGTTATGAATGAGAACTATAGGTTACTTACGTAACCCCAGTTTTAAGAGTAACATGAAGTGAGATGTCTCACCAGACGGCCCTCCTTGCTATGGTGAAGCGAGAAGAGGTGCTTATTTTGAATGACGCATGCGTCGTGGCGCAGGCTACTTATAGGGGGTGATTTCCCCTGACGTTGACGTCAAGATCACCAGCCAATCAGGATTGGCGTAATGAGATTGATGCTTCTGTTTGCTCCGCGATGAGGCGCATCCCATAGTGAGACATCTCACTTCATGTTACTCTGAGACTGGGGTTACGTAAGTAACCTATAGTTTTTGCCAAGAAGGTGAGGCTTATTGACAGGGCGAGATATAAATATACTGTTTGTACTTGTCAATGTCTCTAGGTATGTACATGTAGCCCTGTAAATATGATGTCCTTTATTTACCGCGATATTCGATATATCGTTACATCCCTAGTATTTCATGTATTCTCCTCACATCTTTTCTTAAAGATTTGTCAGTGTGACTAATAGCAATATGCACTTTGTATTCCTTCATCATTATATTTAACTGTGTGCTTTCCAAGGAGGTCCGAGGAGGGATGTTAATTTATCCCTTTTCCCTAATCCTTCTCTTCATTATCTACATGTGAGGAGTGGGTGAAAACCGTACCTGTGCGTGTGCAGTTTGTAACTATGGCAAGTTCTGAAAGTAAAATCTGACCACCTGACCTGTAAATGTAGTCCTGTGAGTCATATGCCACATTTCAGTGCATGGTACTGTACTGCCTTACTTACGTAACTTGACTCACTCTTTTTTGCAATTCCCTAAGCTGTGAAGGGATCCTTACCTTTTTGAGATGGTGCAATACTAGAATCTGGAGTTTAAGCTCTTTCTACATGCTGTTTAGAGAGAGTTATCAGTATTAGCACACAGGATATTCTGCACAAAGTAACCTTTTTAATTGACCTACCATAATTTCCCAGCTGTTTGAAGTATCATAGGGGATCAGCTGAAAATCCTACTTACACTGAGCAGGTATTATCTATGGAAGGAAACAAGAGACAGAATGGTTTGAATTAGGGATGCTCCGATCGATCGGTCACCGATCGAGATCGGCCGATACTCACTCTCTACTGATCGATCGGTGCTCTCTAAACATGCCGATCGCGAGAGCTGATCGCATGACGTAAAATACATGACGCTTTTCTCTGTGCGCGGCAAAACAAGCCCGCCAAAATGGCTTCATCGGTCTGCAATAGTTTAAGGTGTCCGAAAAAGACAGTAAAATAGCGGAATGCAACGTGTGTGTGAAGCAGCTATTTTATCTACCTCTGGAACAAGCTAAACTAGTAATAAATATATATATATAGAGAGAGAGAGAGAGCGAGAGAGACCGCTAATTTCTCCCGTGTTATTATCCAAAGTGAATGTAAACTTCAATAATGTACATCATTTGAATGTAATAATTAAGTTGGTTGTTGTTTGTGGAAGCTCCAGTGAATGAGCCTCATTAACTGAGTTTTAAACATCACTTTAAATGGAAGATTTAAAGTGATGTTTAAATCTTCCATTTAGGCCCCGCCCACTCGATCGGATCGGCGATCGGTATCGGCCGATACTGATTCCGGCGATCGGCCCCAAAATTGGCGATTGGAGCATCCCAAGTTTGAATTGTATCAGACACCGAATTTTTTGGATTGAAAATAACTACTTTGAAAATCATGTATCTGAATTGTTTTGCTCTGAATAAACTCTGAAATAAAAATCTGAAATATCATGATACGCAATTTCAAAAGCTGAATTTCAATGTATTTGTTTCAGTGTTCACAAATTCAGATCTAAAAATTAAAGTAAAACAAATTCCAATGGTCAAATTCTGATCCCATAAATTCAAGTAAAGAAAATTTGAATGGTCAAATTCGTTGCTTAAAATTCGATGTCAACAATTTTGAGGGAGCATCATCCGGGCTACCCAGACAGGATAAGCAATCGAGCCTGAATGCAATCGAAACAACTTCTGGACGACTTCTGGCCTATCAGAGCATGGCTTTGTCAGTCATGTGATCAAAACAACCTGGGAGCAAGATGACGGTGAACAGCGGGGCTCCGGTAGGTAGTCAGTTTGTGCTGTTTATTTTACAAGCAGTGAGGGCTCGACAGCATTTGAATCTTACATTAGCTAGCTAAATGAGTGATGTAGATGTAGCCTTGTGCCTTTCTGTCACTAAGCTCCATGGTTATCATTAATTTAAGTGAATCACAACGTTAGTCCTTCTGTGTGTGTGGGGGGGGTGAATGATCCCGGTTGACGGTTTTCAAAGGAACGTTACGATACATAACGTCTCACTTCGGTTAGATAAGTGAAATTTACTTGGTTAAAGGGGGTGTAAGAACATCCATACGTTGTTAGAAGTAATCGTGGTGAATGTAGTTTTCAGATAATTTACTTCAGTAAAAGTAGACCATGCTACACTATACAAATACTCACATTCGCTTACAAAAGCCCTGCATTTAAACATGTTAATGTTACTTTAGTAAAAGTATGCTAGTATAATCAGGAAAGTGTTGTTAAAGTATTTAAAGTAGACACAAGTTATTATATCATTTGTTTTTTTATTATTATTATTACCCATGCAAGAGTTGACTTAACTGTTGTAGTTGGAGCTCATTTTGAACAATGAGCTAACTAATGATTACTTATAATGGTTTAATGTGCTGATTATTTTCTACATTAAAGGTGGGGTAGGTAAGTTTGAGAAACAGGCTCAAGATCGCTAGAATTTGAAAATACACGACCGGAGAAAATCTGCCTCCTTATAGAGCCCCTCTTCCAACACACACGAACGCACACATGACCAATGAGGGCACGAGATAAGTTTGTGCACAGAAGGAAGGCAGCCAGGTAGGCCATACAGTTGTTTTAGCCGGGCCGGCTAAAATGATTGGTCGTGCTTTTTACAGTACATTTTTTTATGAATTTTTGTCAAAGCACTTCAGATATTCATTGCTATCGGGATGTTAAGAGCATTCCATGGAATATAACAAAAAGTGTATCTCGAGCCGGTTTCTCAAACTTACATACCCTACCTTTAATAGATGAATGTCTGGTTTGTTCAAACTCTCAAAATAGTAGGACTTGCTGTCATAAGTCCGAAGTGACACCTTTACAATGTTAAAGCTGTTAGATAAATGTAGTGATGTAAAAACTAAAATATTCAAGATAGTGTAGTGGAAAAGAGATAATGTTTTGGTATGACATACAACATGTTACTAAAACAAAATATCTTGTTTTAGACTGACAATAATGATTCAAGAAATAGTAGATCAATAAATACGCACACATCAATCTGTGTGCATTTGTTGTGGATAGAACACAACAAATGGTGCTCTGACCTGTGATGCCTCTTCCAAACATTATAACCAGACTGTATCATTTAAACTATAAGTACCAGTTCTAGCTACTTGACTTTAGACAAACAATTCAAAAGACAAGATCAACACAATTTATTGAAGGACCAATCTTTATTTTAGGGTGCCTCTTCTTTTTGTTGTTGTTGTATTAAACCCTCAGATGTGAGATATTAGTAATAAGGTAATAGCATTGTCAATCTAAAAACACTGAGCAACTCAACAGTTAACTTTATATTTCTTATTGTCCAAAGCATCTATTACACTATTTGTTCCCCTCTCATATTCACATTATGGATGATTAGAGACTTTGGGGGAAACCTCAGCTTTATGAACACTGATGAACACTGTTGGTTTGTCCAGAGAGGACTGAGGGTCTTTCCCTGCGAGGAGGACCAGGCCTGAGGGAGGAGGACCTGCACCAGCTGCACCTACAGAACTTAGCCCATGCTGGGCATAGCTGTTACCACTTGCCCAGGCCTAGTCTGTCACTTTATTTGACAAAATGTGATTACTTAATCAATTAACAGGTTAACATTTAGTGTAACCTATGTATATTATTTTGTTTTTCTTTAAGAAAATTGTGATGGTTCATCCTTGATAACTTTAGTTCACATTTCAATAAATTGTATTTGTATTTGCATTGCTTTTGTCCGTTATTCTTACTGAAAATGTTAAGGTACACATTCACATCTGACTGAAGATTGGCACCATTTATTTGTGATGTTGCAAACTCTGCGGTACAAGGCACAAGTATCGTGAAGTGCATTTGAAATGCATTTGATCAGCTGACTTTTTTGCCTGACAATAATCACATTTTCTCTGAGGTGCAACGTAAAACACAACACAAGAATGAAGTTCCTGTTAGACTACAAAACTATTCAGTGTGCAGGTCTTTGTGTTACAATATAAGTGTCTCTTAGTGAATGTCCTGTACTGGTCTTAAATGTCATAACATCAGCTTTTCCTTTCCCTCTTGGATGTTCTTCTGGACCCTCGGAGAAAGAGAACATGGTGAAGCAGGCCTGTCCTTTCCTAACAGAAATATCAAAAAACATAAAACATATTATTGCAGAGCAAGTGTGTTATTTAAGAAAGAGGTGTGTTTGTTTGTTTGTTTGTTTGTTTGTTTGTTTGTTTGTTTGTTTGGGGCTATAGATATAATAATTTATTTTTATTTTAATGTGTTTTTTTAATTCAACAGTGTACTACAAAGATAATCAGGTTATGAATAAACTGTTCTAAATGTATCAACATTGAAATAAATATATTATTAAAATAATATTGAACTGTTATCAAAACTTAGTGCAACTGTAGAGGCTTGCTATTTTCGGTTGTCTCACTGCAAGAATCACTTTTAACATGTTTTTTACAGTCAATATGTAACGACAAAGGGTCGTAGTTCTCACTATGTTCAATAATATTTGCCTTAAATACATGGAAATGTGAAAGTTGAACAAAAAAGTTATGTTGCTTGGTAAAATGTAAATATAACCTTTTGCTAAGAAAGTAAACTCAACATCACTGATGTGTAGGTGATCTATTAGTAATGTTTAATGGCATGTATATCAGTGTATTAAGAGTCATTACTTTATTTTTTAAAACCAATAACTTTATGCATACTTTGTAAAGTATGAAAAAGGTATATGCACTTTGGAATCCGTGCTGAAGTTATCTGCTATAAGGAGTCCAGATCTGTCTCTCTTCCTCTGGTCCAGCATGTCTGGATCACCTTAAGGCAGTGGTTCTCAAACTTTTTCTGTCAGGCCCCCCCTTTGGAGAAAAAAACAAGTCTGGCCCTCCCAACACAAATAGTCAGGCTCAGTTGCGGCGCCATATATTTATTTTGGGGTGCTGTGGGGTAGCAGAGGGTGCTCAAACATTTAGGGTATCCCATTAATGTACCGGTCCCTACAGTGGAATTTTCTACTGCAACACTCCCCACGCAAATACAGAGTGTGACAGTTACAATGAAGGCTCAAGGCATATAGGTGTAAGCAGGGGTAAAGTGGAGTGAAGATTTATTTTTAAATATTGAAGTTAAAAGCATCAATCTGGTGCACTTTGAGAGCAAAATGAAGAGATCTATGGATACATCTCTCAACACCCATATGAAACAGAACTGTAAACAGATTTACTATCTCTTTATGGATATTTTACAAATCACCCTTTTAAACTTTATTCTTTTTTGTACTGTCATATAGTATTTCATACCTGTTTTTCATTTATTCTCTTATTTTTTTATAACTATAATGATCATATAAACGTGTGCCTCGGAAATAATTGTTTACATTAATGGTGACCAAAACGTTTGAGACCCACTGAGATAACTTAGACTAAAGTTAACTATCTAAACACTCAGAGAGTCCTTTAGCTCACTGAGCCTCTCAGTCTGACAGGAGAGGACTCTCCTCCACTTTGTTGTTGAAAAAACTCTTTATATGTTTTTATGAACCACACAGCTTCCGGTCTTCCACGACCCGACCGGAGAAAAATACGTGCTGCAGGCACGAAACACATTACCAGTAGAAATACATTGCTTTTAAAATCGTGCTGTGCAACACAAAAAAAAGGGGAAAATCATGTTGGTGAACACGAATCAATATTAAAAATCGTGTTGTGAACACGAAATGCCATGAGACTGGGTTGGTATCACACAGGTAAGGGTAAGACACAAACCTATTTAACAAATGCAATGCAATGGATAAGCTTAATTTTCACTGAAGTCACAGATAACGTCATATCTAATATTTAAACAAATCATCTTCCTTAAATGCAGGCATTAAGTTACATGTTCCACTCTACAGCCACAATATGTGTGATTTCTGGACCATCTTGAAATGTGACGTTCATATTTTAAAGATACACACATTTCATTGTGAGGTTAATTTAATATACACTAAGCCTCAACAATACTTTGACGTTAGCTAGTCTATGTTATGCTATAGTAGGGCATAGCGAATTTAAATTAACCTTAACCATGCATACAGTAACCTAACTAGCAAACTAACTATCTTAACGTACAAGGATGACCTTATTGTACCAACCTCACACAGAAGCCTTTTGGTATACAGTAGCATCCCACTTAATGTTTTACACTTCTCTATTACATTTTCACTTGGATGATACGCATAGTATCGTTAGCACAGATGTAGCTACCGATTTCTGAAATGCTAACCAAACTCTAAACATTCATTAACGTTAGCTTAATAAAAACACCAGTAACATAACATAAAGTACGCAGGGTTGACTTACCGAAGGAACTGCATTCATGGACGGTCTGTTTTAACCGCAGATAGATCCTATATTTCAATGACGAATAGTCCACCAGGAGCCAACACAACAAACACGGCCAAGTACAAGTAGTGTTCTCCGCATGAGCTGAGCCCCTGTAGCATCACGGAGCTAACGGAGCTAGCAGAGAGACAGAGGAGCTAGGAGCAGCAGTCCCGTTGTCATGAAGGGGGAATCTAACTATATACAGAATACGTTTTTTTTTATCCAGGCTAGAAACATGTTCATTTTCTGATGTTAAGTTGGACATTTTAACATAGGGTCTACGGGAATTGCTCCCATCTGCATCCATCGCCTACAGTTTGCAGCATTGGGCTTCACCGCACTGTCCCGGAAAGGCCAGAAGTCGGTTCGATTGCATTCAGGCTCGATCCTGTCTGGTTAGCCCGAATGATGCTCCCTCGACATTTTTGACATCGAATTTTAAGCACCGAATTTGAACATTCACATTTTTTTAACTTGAATTTTTAGATCTGAATTTCTGAACACTGAAACAAATACATTGAAATTCAGCTTTTGAAATTGCGTATCAAGATATTTCAGATTTTTATTTCACATAGGTACATTCGGAGTAAAACATTCAGATACATGATTTTCAAAGTAATTATTTTCAATGCAAACAATTCGCTGTCTGATAAAATTCAAATCATTCTGTCTCTTGTTTGCTTCCATAATTATCCCCAGTGGCTAACACAATTGAGATTAGGGCATGGAACCAAAAAGTGAACAGAGCCCAGTCGAACCATGCAATGTGAATAGGGCAATAGATCTTTTAACAAAGACTGGGGCCATTGTGTCAATTTGAAAGGTTAATGTATAATTTATATTTCAATGATACTGATGGGATGTCAGCAGCGTGTCATCGTCTTGGATGAATTGTGAAGCGACCCTGAAAGTAATCTCTGCTGAAGAACCTAGAACCCACTCTACACATTTTGTTCTGTTAATATCTGATCTCTGCTTTTTATGAAAAAAACGTTGTAGGCTCCTTTTGTTTAATTCGTCCCAATTTTGAGTTAATCGGATGTTAATTATGAAATGTGTAGAACACAAGCTGTGTTTATACTCCTAAAATAGCATTGATTCATGCTTGATTGGGATGTGGTAGGATGGTAACATTAGGCAGCAAATGGGGTTGCAGAATTTATTAAATGGAAAAAGCCTTTCTTGTTGTGAAATTATAGCAACGTGATTCACTCAAATGTTTCAAGCATGAAGATGGCCAAAGCACTCCCTTCCCCTACAATGACCTTCATCAATGCATTGTCTGCTGGCCTTAATTTAGTGCTTTCAGACATGTATTAAAGATGGTTTGTCGTTGAAGTTATGTTTTGCCAGAAACTGTTAAAAAAATCCCCTCCTTTAAGCTGCTGCTGTGTGTTATTCAAACAGACCTCTGAAAGTCAAACCTCACCGGAAACCATCATGCAAATGCATCATTGATGTCTTTTAACAACATTGCTGGTTCATGTTTGCAGAAGTCAGTCAATGTGTTGTTGTGTTTTTGTCTGCCCACTAATTTGCATGTCTTCCCCTCTCAGTGGCTTGTGTACTGTCTCAGCAGCACTTGTACAGAAATCCCCGGGGATCCAGTAAGTTCGGAGGCTAAGTCAAAGCTTGTGGGAACTAATCTTCTCCAATGCCGTCTCTTCCTCTTAGATCATCATGTATCTCAAACTGCGGTCATTTCCAGTGTCCTGAACCGAGAACTGATGTTTATGAAAAATGCAGTCAGCTCTGAGTGATGACACTCATACTTAGTAGGAAAGGAAAGCGAGTTGTAATTTGTGTCTTTTTATTATTACACACCATTATCCACCCCCACCAGCCTGAACTGTTGATACAAGGCAGGATGCATCCATGCTTTCATATTGTTTATGCCAAATTCTTACCCAACTGTCCGAATGTCACAGCAGAAATCGAGACTCATCACACCAGGCAACATTGTCCAATTTTGGTGAGCCTGTGCAAATTGTCACCTCAGTTTCCTGCTCTTAGCTCACATGAGTGGCACCCTTGTGGTCTTCTGCTGCTGTAGCCCATCTGTCTCAGTTCGATGTGTTGTGCGCTCAGAGATGGTCTTCTGAGTACTTCGATTGTATCGATTGGTTATTTGAGTTACTGTTTTCTTCCTATCATCTTTAACCAGTCTGGCCATTCTCCTCTGACATCTGGCATCAACGAGGTATTTTCCCTTTTTTCAGACTCTATAAACCCTAGAGATGATTGTGTGTTAAAATCCCAGGAGATCAGCAGTTTCGGAAATACTCAGACCAGCCCGTCTAGTACCAACACACATGCCACGTTTAAAGTCACTCACATCACCTTTCTTATCCCATTCTGATGCTCTGTTCAACTTCATCAGGTTGTCTTGACCATGTCTACATGCCTAAATGCATTGAGTTGCTGTCATATGATTGGCTGATTCAAAATGTGCGTTTAAAGAGCAGTGGAACAGGTGTACCTAATAAAGTGGCCAGTGAGTGTGTAAAGTTGAGAGAAACTTGAATACTGAGCTACATCCTTAACAAAGGAATAATTATACATTCACTGGAGATATGCCTCAGCGATAGTACTGGTGTGACAGTCTCATACTTTCAAGCAATACCTGCTGTTATCCGTTTTGAAATAGTATATGCTGGTCAATCCTGAGCCAATACCACTCCAAGGAACGGCATATACCATGAGACACTTCACTTATTTAGCCGCCATTTATATTTCTTCAATGTGAGTAAAAGTTTTCATTGAGGAAACACAACTCTAACACTATTGCATTTTATCGCAGTGTTGTTCATTTTGTTGATGGTTTACACTGCAAAAGAAGGTTCAGTAATTTCCAAAAATATTTAAAGTTTAAACAAAGTCACAGTATTTTTATTAGGTTTGTTATTTATAATGTTTATTTTCATATTGTTACATACTGTAGCCTTTTACATTTTGTTATCCCTCTAACTTTGCCCAAATTAGTGATTGTTGCAAATGTTTACTACAAGCATTAACACATGTTCGTTGCTGAGTATCCCACGTTGCCTGTAAAAAGCCTTTGTCTCTACAGAGGTTAACACACATTAAAATACAAGACTGACTTTGCAATCAGCCCTCAATTTACAACAGGAATTGTTGATATCCGGTAATGATCAATTGTGAATGCAAAGCGTGATGTTCAAGATGGCAGCAGTGATGATAAATTCATAACAACAATAAATGGAGAGCAAATCCCTAGTTGGAACATTTTAATAAAATAAGGTTTTTCTTTTGTTATGAAACAGCTTGATAAAACTAATCAAAACTGTTTTGTTGTAAAACAATATTAATCAATTAATCAGAGGGAACACAGCATCCTGAAGGAGCTCTTTAGATGTCACCCTTTTTGATTAAAGAAAATGGAATAGACGGTTGGATTAGTGAGCAGAAACACATTATCGGGCACAAAAAAATAAGTACTAATAATGGTGCCAAAAGACCATATTCCAGGGAAATTCATTCCTGCAGCAAGCGCTCTCTTGAGTTACTGATTTCTCATCTGTCATGTCACTGTCACTGCTTTCGTAAACTTTTTCTCCCAAAGCTGATCAATGGAATCTGCCTTTCCTCAAGCAGCTAGGGAAGCCCCGACACTTGTATTTACAACCTTAACTTATAGCAATAGGCTACTACTACTACTACTACTACTACTACTACTACTACTACTACTACTACTACTACTACTACTACTACTACTACTACTACTACTACTACTACTAATGAAGCTTAGCGCAAGTTCAGACAGGAAGACCTACTGTATCACTCCGTATTGCTCGTCATGGTAATACTCGCTCCCTGCACTAAATGACAGGGAGCGCCACTCCTCAGCTAACCTATCACTCCCCTCCATTTACAAGCCTAATGATCGCACCTGTTAATCCCTCTATATATGCTCTCCCCTTTCCTATCAGCTGTCTTCCAGGTGTCAACGCGCAAAGCTGGTAGTTCACACTCCTCTTACGCCTTAAACACTGGATACGAAAACAAAACAAACGCTCAAACATGTCTAATTCAGACTCCTCAGAGGACTTACCTTTTTCGAAGGATCTCGATCCCGTCTCCGATACCCTTTCAGAGGAAGCATCCAACTCTGCAAATCACCGTCGCTCCAGCTCTCGTCTGAGCGCCCGCAGTGGCTCTCGCTCAGCAGAGGCAGAATTCCTCGTCGCCCACCTCCAGAAGCAGGGCATCACCCCAGCCCCAGATCTCCTGCTTTCTCAGCTCCGTGAGCTGTCGGACCAAGCCTCCGGCGCGGTCTCCCAGCCCAGGCCAGCAGCCCCAGCCAGCCCCCCCGGAAGAGGGCAAGGGCGCGCTCGCGGCCGCGGGGGCAAAAGGCTTAAAAAAGCGAGTCCTCCAGGAACTCGCCCGGCCAAAAAATCCTCCACTCCTCAGGCTCACTCCAGCGGTGCTCAGCAGCCCAGCACCGCTCAGCCCGGGAGCTCCGGCACTCAGCCCCCGTTCGACAGCAGACTAGCCAACACTCTGCAATCCTTGGCAAGTTCCATGCTGTTAATAGACGCTCGCCTCCAGTCCATGGAGAGAGGTCAGGCCGGAGCTTCAACCTCTTCGGCGGCCCCGCCGGGTCAGGATTTTACATCTGGCACGATAGCTCCATCTTACTCTCTGGCTTCCGCCCTCCCGGCTCCTCTCTCAGGTAGGTCCTACATCCCCCAAGCTGCTAACATCTCCTCACGGCTCCGGGAAAAAATCCTCGACGGGAAAGACATTAATTTGGTCAGCCTCATCCTGCCTTCCCCGGAGTGCGACAAAGCCATCGCCACGGGAGGAAGCATTACTGCGGTATTCAAATCCGCAGACCCCCGGTTCCTCAAAGACCTTTCTATAGGACAATTCCTGGTAGCGTTTAGCATTTTCCGCGATGTTCTCTGCACAGTTTACCCTGGAAGGAGAGTGGAGTTAGACGCTTATCTGGCCATGATCGGAGATCTTCACATCAAATACGGGAAAATAGTGTTCTATCAATACCACAAAAGCTTCTCTAGCAAAGCAGCGCTACACTTAGCTCATATCAACATCCGCCTGGACTGGTCTGTGCTGGATACCGAGCTGCTCGTTATGGCTACCGGCGGGCAACAAGTAGTCTCATGCATTAGCTGTGGAGCGCAGGGCCACACCTCTCCGCTCTGCCCTTCAGTACCTCTCTCCGGGTCTAGCATTTTCCCCACGCAGTATTCTGGGAACATTAAAACAAACCGTCAAGTGATTAAGCAAAGGGACACTAAGATTTGCAGTGCTTTTAATGAGAACGTGTGTTCTTACCCGTATTGTATTTTTCTCCACATTTACAGTACTTGCAGGGAGGCCCACCCGAGGTCAGTTTGCCCCAGGCGCCGGCTCCCTTTCCCGCGCCAGAATCAACGTGGTGGAAAAACCTCTTAAAACATCACCCCTCGACTCCCATTAACACCACACAATTAGCAGCTGCACTTTCGACTCACCCAAATCCTGTGTTTGTTGATTATCTGTTGTCAGGGCTCTCTCAAGGGTTCAGGGTAGGGGTTCTCTCTCCCCCTCAGTGACTCTAGTGGCAAAAAACCTGCAGTCAGCCGCCAAAGAACCCACTATAGTCTCTCAGCTCATTAAAAAAGAGCTCAACAAAGGATATTTAATCGGTCCTTTCCATTCCTCTCCGTTCTCAGTGTTTCGGACAAGCCCAATGGGGTCGCTACACGCAAATACTCCGAGAAGAAAAGGCTCATTTTCGATCTGTCCGCTCCTCGCGCTGGGCCGTTCTGCAGCATCAATAGCCTTATTCCCCCCGAGTATTTTTCACTTCACTACGCTTCAGTCGATAATGCCATCAAGCTCATCAAATTCGCAGGGCAAGGAGCGTGGCTCTCCAAAGCGGATATCACCGACGCATTCAAAATAATTCCCATTCACCCATCTCAGTGGCACATGTTCGGTATCAGGTGGGAATCCAAATTCTACTTCGCTGTCTGTCTAACCTTCGGGTGCAGAAGTAGCCCTTGTATCTTTAATTCTTTTTCCGAAGCCCTCTGCTGGATCCTCCTGAACATCGTCAGAATCCCCTCCGTTCTTCACTTATTGGACGATTTCCTCCTCATAGATCCCCCTCGGGACAACTCAGGCGACTCTCTAGCAAAACTCAAAACATGCTTTCAGGAGTTGGGGGTTCCCCTCTCAGAAGAGAAAACGCTAGGTCCCAACACACGCCTGGAATTTCTAGGCATTACACTCGACTCCGTAGACATGGAAGCGTCTCTCCCCACGGACAAACTGCAGCGCATTCGCGACATCTCAAAAGCCTTCTGCGAGCAACAAGTTATCACCGTTCCCTACACTGCTCCCCGGGCGCCGTTCAAAATGGCAGCCCACTGCTCCTAACACTAGGATGGATCAAATGCAGAGAAAAAATTTCCCCACGGGGATTATAAAGTATATCAAAATCAAATAAAAAATCACCAAGCAGCAGCTGCTCTCCCTGCTCGGGCACCTCAATTTCGCCATGCGTATCATCCCTCAGGGGAGCTCTTTTATCTCCCGGCTCCTGGATACAGCGTCGGCTGCAGAAGACCTCCATGACCACGTCTTTCTAGATGAAGGCTGCCGCTCAGACCTACGGTTTTGGTCCCTCCTGCTCGCACACTGGAATGGCGTCACCTTCTTCTACGACGACCTCGTGTACTCCTCCGACTCCATGAGATTCTTCACGGACGCTGCCCCATCCGTGGGTTTTGGGGTTTTTTTTCAGGGAGAGTGGTTCGCAGGCTCGTGGCCTCCGACATTTCCCAGCCATGCCTCTTCCTCCGCTCTGCATGAGATCTTTCCGATCGCTCTTGCCTGCCACGTGTGGGGGCACCTCTGGCCCCGGAAGCGGATCTCAGTACTCTGTGACAACCAATCAGTGGTCGGGATTATTAACAAAGCACGCTCCCTGTGCCGTGACATAATGCCGTTCATGAGAAGCATCACGTGGTCTTCCATCACCCACAACTTCCTCATCTCCGCTCGTCACGTTCCCGGCCACCTTAACTCAGTGGCTGATTCCCTCTCTCGCTTCCAATTCCAGACGTTCCGGAACCTCTGCCCAGGAGCCAGCGCTCAACCCGTCAGGATTCCTCCCCTGCATCTCCTCTCTCTCTCTTAAATAGAAGCCCCCTAGAAAGGCACCTCGAATCAGCCAGGTTTTTTATGAGGAAGGGCTTAGCCGCGTCCACCCTCAAAATATATGATTTCGCTTGGAGAACGTTTGCGACATTTTGCTTTTCCGTAGGCATCACACTTAAACCTGTTCTCATCTCCACCGTGTGTGCCTTCATGTGCTACTGCGCCACTGATCGCCACCTCAAACCCCAATACATCCGGGGCCTCTTAGCAGGAGTTCAGTTTAACGTTCGCTGTTCCGATCCCGGCTTTCCCAGCCTGTTCGCAAACCAGTCAGTCAAACTCATCCTCAAAGGTCTCATTAAAACTGTTCCCCCCGTCTTAGACCGGAGACACCCTATTACACTCTCCACTTTACGCTTATATCTTAAACACTCCAAATGCGGCCGCGCCTGCTCCGTCATCGCCGCCCGCATCGACTCCCAGTTCTGCCCTTATAAGGCCATGATCAAATTCCTACAGCTTAGACCTACCTCTAATCCTCTCTCACCATTATTCCTTATCTCAGGGAATGTTCCTTTAACTCAACGACAGTTCAATGTCTATTTAAAACAAGTCCTCATTAAATCCGGGTTATCACCCCTTCTATACACGGGGCACACCTTTAGAATAGGCGCAGCTACTTCCGCTGCTAATCAAGGTGTCTCATCCTCATCCCTGCAACAACTCGGACGGTGGTCCTCCTCCGCTTTCTCATCCTACATTCGCCCTGACCTCAATGCCGTGCTGGCTATCCAAAGGTCTCTCCAACCTTAACAAATTGGTACGTATGCATATAACTGGTGGTGGTTCTTAGCATGTCAGCACGTATGTCGCCCCGTGGCTCATGTTTATTTCTGCATATCTAACCCTGTATGTCCAGGCTGTAAAACCTTTGGGTCTGTATAAATGTGTCCCTGCTAAGGCAGGTTGCCCCGCACGTTCGGGAAGCCCTGCACGTTCCGGGCGCCCCGCACATCCGGGACGCCCTGTACGTCCAGGATGCCCCGTCCGGGATGCCCCGTCCTGTATGTCCAAGAAGGATGCCTGGGAGGCATCAGTCGTTTAAATGCTCACATGTATTAACCTCTCCTTTCCATCCATAGATTTCCACTGCATCCCACAAGGTAAGATTCTTCACATTCAGTACTTCATACTTCATTCTTTTGGGGGTTCATCGGAAACGGTTATTCCCTTCCTGATTGATATCCTACAAAACCTGGGCCTAATCGCCAAAACACCATTTCATTCACTTGTTATAAACTGTCATCATTATGTTTCATTTATATAATGTGACCGATAATAAATATGTATTCCATACATCACGTCTCTCCTGATTGAACTACTACTACTACTACTACTACTACTACTACTACTTGTCCTTGGCTCAGTATGCCAAGCCCACCATTACGAACCTTGGAATTAAAATGGACCCTGAACTAAAACTTGAGTCAGATTAAAAGCTGTGGTAGCTTTTATCACCTTAGGCAGCTAGCCAAAATAAAACCTTTTCTCCCCAGAGAGCAGTTTGAGACAGTAATCCACGCCTTCGTCCCCTCTTGGCTGGATTACTGTAACTCTCTTTAAATGGGGGTTAGTGGGTCCTCCCTCGCTTGTCTGCAACTGGTGCAAAATGCAGCAGCAAGGCTTTTAACTGGCACACGAAAATATGAGCACATTTTGGCTTCGCTCCATTGGCTGCCAATACATTTTAGGATTCATTTCAAAATCCACTCCAAGTAGGGAATGAGTCCTTACCCCAAATGAAGGAGTTCAAGTATCTCGGGGTCTTGTTCTCGAGTGAGGGAACAATGGAGCGTGAGATGGGCCGGAGAATCGGAGCAGCGGGAGCGGTACTGCAGTCGCTTTACCGCACCGTTGTGACGAAAAGGGAGCTGAGCCAGAAGGCAAAGCTCTCTGTCTACCGGGCCATTTTCGTTCCTACCCTCACCTATGGTCATGCAGGATGGGTCATGACCGAAAGAACGAGATCGTGGATACAAGTGGCCGAGATGGGTTTTCTCCGCAGGGTGGCTGGTGTCTCCCTTAGGGATAAAGTGAGAAGTTCGGTCATCAGGGAGGGACTCGGAGTTGAGCCGCTCCTCCTTCGCGTCGAAAGGAGCCAGTTGAGGTGGTTCGGGCACCTAGTTAGGATGCCACCTGGGCGCCTCCCTAGGGAGGTGTTCCAGGCACGTCCAGCTGGGAAGAGACCAAGGGGTAGACCTAGGACCAGGTGGAGGGATTATATCTCTTCGCTGGCCTGGGAGCGCCTTGGGATCCCCCAGTCAGAGCTGGTTGATGTCGCCAGGGAAAAGAAAGTGTGGGGCTCTCTGCTGGAACTGCTACCCCCGCGACCCGACCACGGATAAGCGGGAGAAGATGGATGGATGGATGGATGGATGAATTTCAAAATCCTTTTATTTACTTTGAAATCACTAAGTGGCCTGGCCCCACCATCTTTTTATGAGCTGCTACACCCCTACACGCCCAACCGCCCTCTCAGGTTAGCTCCTGAATGTGCCCATAACCAGGTCTAAACTCAGAGGGGACCGTTACTTCTCTGTAGCGGCTCCCACACTGTGGAATAATCTGCCCCTGCATATCAGACAGGCCACCACACTGTCTGCCTTTAAAGCACTTCTTAAAACCCACCTCTTCTCCTTAGCGTATTGACATCTTTTAGATTGTTGCTTGTATTGCTTTTAAATTGTCTATTGTTTTTACTTGTACTTGTTTTATGGTGTGTGAGCTGTGCTGTGTGATATTTATTATGTTTTTGTTTGTTTATTTGACTGTACAGCACTTTGGTCTTTTAAAGTGTTTTAAAGTGCTTTACAATTAAAGCTGTATTGTATTGTACTAAACACTTATAACCATTTGTGAACTCCTAATGGATTATTTGCAAGAATTTGAATAACTTCCTCCTTTGCAAAAGAAAGACTAACCCTTACCCTTTCTCTTGTTCATTATCCTTTTTTCATTCAGATTGGGCAGGGAGGGAGGGAGGTTCAGACTGTCTTCCAGGCAATAGCGGTCAACTCAAAACAATTTACAGTCCTCTCATTCTAAAGCCACTTAACATCAGCATAAGTCAACATCATCTAAAACTCACTTAAAGCCCCAGCCACACCAAACCGACACCAAAGAACACGTCCCGACCCTGATGGACCCGATTGTTGTCGCCTCAAGTCTCCTGCGTCTTGGCCAACAGTCGCACTGGAACACACCGCAAAGACTTTAGCCGACGGCCAAGTAGCACGTACGCACTGCGCATGCGTGTGTGGCAATAACTCTCCTTACCAGCTGGCGGCGGTAGTGTGTATTCGTCATTCAAAAGAGGCAACAACCGAAAGACAGACTGTGTGATACACTGAGAGAAGAAGAATATGCACATATTTTAACACATTTTAGGAATCGAAATCTGAACTTTGGATAAAGCCAGGTTCAAAATTATTGTTTCATTTTGTAGTCATATTAGTATCTAAGGCTTTTACAGAAGGGATATTGGATATCTCTTTTTATCACTCCATAAATCATAAAATACTGTCAACAGCCCTAAAATATAAATTTTCGCCATGTTTTTAGCTATACAATGTTGTATAATTCAGGCTATGAATGATATATGAACAAACCCTTCTGTAAAAGCCTTCATAATATTGATAGGAATATAACTGGAAGGTTTGGTGTATCTGTACGTGATACTGAAGTTGAAATTTCGAACTAGGAGTAGGAGAAAAAACTCATTTTGAGAAAACGACCTTTAAAGATTGCAGTGAGGCGCTAGCTAAACCCTCCTGTTCTTTGGATGACAGCTTGTGCATCGACGCACTCCGTGAAGGTATTTCATGTTCGGATTAGTTTTTTGTATAACCTTGCTTCGTGCAAGTGACAATTGTTGTCGTCTTCTCTGTGAACGTTTTTTTTGCCGTTCTTTTGCCATTTTGAGATTTCAATTTCTAGCGGAAAGCTAACCAGGAAGTGTTTTAGCACACCACGTGACGCATCTGAACGAATCACGTTGTCAGAAATTGACACCAGCCAATGAGATTTCGTTTCTTGGTTTAAGACCCCTTTGTGCTTTCACGATTGGTTGCTGATACAAAGGAAATGACCATATTTGGATCTGATGAGATTGTGCAGGAGAGACACAGCTTTCCAACGATATCTCTGTTGACATGGTGCACAGAGCGGTCGCGGTACTTTATGTTACGTTAGAATGCTAACTTTTGGTGAATTTAGGAGAAATCTACAGACGCAAATAGACAAACTATAGTAAAAATAAACACTTAAATGTGTATTTTGTATTTTTTCCTTCCAAAAGCCTGAAAGAAAACATGTTCTAGAATCAAAATAGCACAACATCTCAAAATTGACCAGTACTTGAAAAACGATGTTTTTGCCTGCCGTGTCTCGCCTTAAATGAAATCTCAGATTTGCCTTCTTAATCGTTTGTTTGGGTCCCTTACTTCCGTTTCGCTTCTCATGCACTGATTCGCTAAGCTGAACAGCCAATCAGAGTGATTTATTTTGCCAACGGCCTTTCGCCGACAGCCTACCGATTCAACATGTTGTTTGGCCGTGCCAATCTGAGTAGGGCGACAGGACGCTCATCGACGGCCAGACATCTATCGACGCCAAAAATCGGCCCGGTATGTCCGGGCCTTAAGAGATAAAACGGATGCCTTATTTGCTTTGTCTGTGTGTTTACCACCAGACTAATTCAGTATTCCCAAAAGCCAAAACATTTTGCTTACCTTCTTTCTCGATTCCTGCTCTTCCCATAGCCTTGCAGAATTGTAATTACAAGTCGTGATAATATATAAGATCTTGATTGAGTGTTGTTTCTGACATTATGGCACCTGTCGAGCTGGATGGATGGTTCATTAAAGGGCAATTTAGTCATCAACATGATGCCACAGTCAGATGGCGGGTTTCAACAGCTGGGGGGGGGGGGAATATAGATTTCTCTTTATTTTGATGTAATATTAGCGCTGCCAGAAACTGCTGCGCTGTTAAAAAATACTGTGAAGAGGTATGTATGTATTCTTAAAATGTCATATTTGTTGCCATGAATCTCATTCAAACTACTCTACTTCACCCTACTCTACTTATGTCTGTATCTCTCTCTCTTATTGTGAAGCTACTGTGAAGCTGACCGTTGAGCGGCCCGACCAAGCAAGGAGGCAGAGGCAGAGAATTCAAATATAACCCGGTGTGGGCATTTATTCATCGCTGTGGTACAGGATACACAGCCTCAATATTGCTGCCCAGGTGAACACAGTCACCAGCCACAAGGATCTCACCCACACTACCAGCCTTCACCAAACAGGAAACACAGAGCCTAAATACACACCCACTAATCAGCAATTAGACACAGGTGAGGGGGGAGCAATTAGACACATGTGGGGGGGGGGGGGGGGGGGACAACACAGGGCACCAGGTGACCATAATCAGGAGTAACAGAAAGAACGGGAGCGGGAACACTTTTCAAAATAAAAGACATGTGCAATATACAAGGCCCGAAGCCGTTAGTCCACAGTGACAAAGTTACCTTTGTCACACTAACCCTCACCATTATTGTACTTGCTCAGCCATTTTAAAGGCAATGTCAAAGGTGTAAGATGCAATAATATTTAAGAAATGTCATCAACAGTGAAGTTCATGTTATCTGCTGTACCTGAGCTGGGTTTAGCCAGCATACTGATATATCTCATATCATCACATCACAATTTGTTCTGCTACAGATTATGAAATTATATTTTGATATCAAATGATATCAAAGAAAGTGTTGCCCGGAGGCTATATAACCCCAGAATTTGTTCAACTCAGAATCCAATACTACAGAAAAGTGATCTATGACAAATGAATTGGAGAAAAGGTTAATCGGGTTATTAGGCACATGTCAAGAGGAAGCTCTGATATTTTGAATCAGCTGAAGTGTTCCCAGACTGACAAAACGGATAGTGGTTGGAGTTGTGTACAGTAGATACTGTATACTGGACGCTGTTGTAGTTCTCAAGACCGGTCTAGGTCTCGAGACCACTTTTTAAAGGTATTGGTCTTGTCTCGGAATCGACTGCATTTGTACTTGGTCTTGTCTCGGTTTCTGACAGGACTCGATATTTTATGTTAAGACCATTATGTAAAACACCCTGTTGCAAATGCAACCAATAACGTGACTTCACTAACTTAAAGCACTCATGAGACTCCGAACCGTTGCACTCATGCGCCACCATGATTGTAGACATGGGACTGGTTTATAATGGCTGCTACCCCTTCACCTCTCAACCTATTAAAGTCTTGGTCTTGGTACACTCCGGTCCTGGTCATGACTTGGTCTCTGAAAGGTGGTCTTGACTACAACACTATTGTAGGCTTTATCATGCTTTTCAGTAAATAGTACTTTTTTATTGCCCTGAATGACAAGCTTTCATAAAGTAAAGACAACACGTTTTTAAATCAGAACAGTGGCATTTGATTATGCAATTGTCAAAATTCCATGTAACAATCTGTTCATTATCTTTAAGACTAAGGCTTCAGAAAATGTGGATATTTGCAAACATTTACTGGGATTTTTCTTTGACTCGCAACATCTTATCGATTATAAAAATAGTTGCTGTCAAATTGAGTTATTTATCAATATTATCGACTTAGTTCATTTAAAATGATCTGAATTACATAGAGATACTACTAGAAATATGTAACACAACAAAGCAGTACATTTAGGCTATGAATCTGAGGTAAATGCAAGGCTGGCTTGGAATGATAACTGTTCAGTTCTGGGTTATGTGGAGAACACATTATAGATTTAAAATACAGCTTCATCAGACAACCCCTCTTTAATAATGACTCTTCCTCAAGAGAACACGCATTCATTTTCAAACTGCTGGACAAAAAACATGTCATTATAAATCACATAAATCTTTGAAAATGAGACGTTATGAATTATTAATGTAGCTTTGTATTGTTACCAAAGGTCAATTGAAAGTGCCTGTACGCTGTTGCGCAGGGAAATTCAGTGATAATAGTGTCATTCATATTCTGTCTGGGTTTTTGTTTGTTCCAGGTTTACTAAAAGGCTCATCATAGGAGTATTAGGTTTCCCGAGAAGTAACTGGAGATGAGAACCCGCTATGCAAGCACTACAACTGAGACTGTGGTGAAGTGTCAAAAAGGCTTTATTTTGTCCACGGCATTATGTGAGTACTCAACCCAGGGAAGATGGGTGCTCCAAGTAGAGGAGTTACGGTCAACGATGCAGCGGAGGGCTAATTCCAGGTCCTGGTTAGTTCGCTCAGTTTTACCGTTTGACTGGGGATGATATCCGGATGTTAGACTGACAGAAGCTCCCAGGGATTGACAGAACTCCTTCCACACTCGAGAGGTGAATTGAGGGCCGCGGTCAGAGACTATGTCAGAAGGGATCCCATGTATCCGGAAAACATGTACAGAGAGGAGTTGGGAGGTCTCCAGGGCTGAAGGAAGCTTAGGCAGAGCTACAGAGTGGGCAGACTTAGAGAACCTGTCAACAATGGTGAGAATTGTGGTGTTACCCTGGGAGGGAGGCAGGCCGGTAACAAAGTCCAAGGCAATATGTGACCAGGGACGACTAGGAATAGGTAGAGGCTGGAGCAATCCTGCAGGTGTCTGGTGGGAGGACTTACTCCTAGCACACGTGGGACAGGAAGACACAAACTCCTGAGGGACCTTGTTGACAGTTGGCCACCAGAAGTGTCTCTTAAGAAAGGAACGTGTGCGGTTTACTCCGGGATGGATGGAGAACCGGGAACTGTGGACCCACTGTAGGACCTTGGAGCGAGCAGCATCGGGAACAAACTGACGGTTCGGAGGGCCGTTACCCGGGTCTGGTTGCTCTCTCAAAGCCTCCTGGATGGTGTTATCAATCTCCCAAGAGAGGGCGCCTACAACACAACTCTTGGGCATGATTGAAACAGCAGAGGACTCGGGAGAGTCAGGCGAGTACAGTCTGGATAGAGCATTGGGCTTTACATTCCGGGAACCTGGACGGTATGTGAGGCTAAAGTTGAAACGGCTAAAAAAGAGAGCCCACCTAGCCTGTCGGGAGTTCAGCAGTCTCGCTGACTGGATGTAGGCGAGATTCTTGTGGTCTGTCCAGACCAGGAATTACTGCTTGCTGCCCTCTAGCCAGTGTCTCCACTCCTCTAACGCCAACTTTACTCCCAGAAGCTCCCTGTTTCCAACATCATAATTGCACTCAGCAGGAGAGAGGCGGCGTGAAAAGAAGGCACAAGGATGGAGGATGTTATTAGGACCAGCTGTTTGCGACAAGACAGCACCCTTGCCAGTGTCTGACGCATCAACGTCCACAAAAAACTGCTTCTCAGGGCCTGGCTGGATGAGGATGGGAGCAGAGGTGAACAGGGACTTGAGTTTGCGAAAAGCCTCATTAGCCTCAGGGGTCCAGAATAACTTAATGTTGACAGAGGTGAGTCTTGAGAGGGGTGCAGCAACCTTACTGAAGTTCCTGATGAAGCGGCGCTAAAAGTTGGCGAAGCCCAGAAACCTCAATCTCCCTCCTCGTAGTAGGGGTTGACCACTCCACCACAGCCTTGATCATTCCAGGATCTGCCTCCACTCTGCCTTGCCTGATGATATAGCCCAGGAAGCTGATCCGGTTCTGGTGGAACTCACACTTCTCAGCCTTGACATAGAGCTTGTTCTCCAGCAGTCTCTGAAGCACCAGGCGGACATGGTTCTCGTGTTCCTCCTGGTTCTTGGAGAAACTCAGGATGTCGTCTAAGTACACAAAGACAAAGCGGTTAAGGAAATCACGCAGGACATCGTTGACCAGAGCCTGAAATACTGCTGGAGCGTTAGTGAGACCAAAAGGCATAACTAGGTACTCAAAATGACCTAAGGGAGTGTTGGAAGCCGTCTTCCATTCATCCCCTTGACGGATACGGATCAGGTGATAGGCGTTCCTGAGGTCAAGCTTGGTGAACAGGGTTGCCTCATGGAGAGGTTCAAAAGCAGAGGTGAGAAGGGGTAATGGGTACTTGTTCTTAACAGTGATGTTGTTTAACCCACAAAAGTCAATGCAAGGTCGCAGTGACTTATCCTTCTTACCAACGAAGAAGAACCCAGCACCCACGGGGGAGGAGGAAGGACGAATAATCCCAGCAGCCACTGAGTCAGTGATATATAGCTCCATAGCCTCCTTCTCCGGACGGGACAGGTTGTAGAGGCGGCTGGTGGGTAGAGGAGCCCCAGGAAACAGATCTATGGAGCAGTCGTAGGGCCGGTGAGGAGGAAGGGAGAGAGCCCTCTCCTTGCTGAAGACCCATCTCAGCTCGTGGTAGGTTGTAGGGACTCCAGTTAAATCTACAGAAGCGGCAGAGCAGAAGGCAGGGTTTGGGGAGACAGAGACAGGAGGCACGGCAGATAACAGGCAGTTAGCGAGACAGTTCTGATCCCATTCAATGATCTCTCCCTTAGCCCAATCAATGTGTGGGTTGTGGGTGTGAAGCCATGGATAACCCAATACCAGAGGTGTGGAAGGTGCAGAGATTACCTTTAATTAGATGAGCTCTCTGTGGTTGCCGGAGGTGATCAATGTCAAAGGAGCTGACTGTGCTGTCACTGAGGAAATTATTTTCCCATTAAGTGCATAGGCTGTTAGAGGTTCATCTAAAGGCTCCAGACAGAGTCCCAGCTGTTCAGCTAGCTCCCGGTCCAAAAAACTATCCTCTGCTCCAGAATCAATGAGGGCTTGTAGAGGCAAAGTCATAGTGTTAACACAGATTTTGGCAGGTATTAAAAAACGACTCAAGGAAGGGGGTAAAGATGATGGCTGTGGACTCGTCAGGACCCCCAATCTCACTGACGAGCCTCCACGTTTGGGCGTACTGGACAGTTGGCAATGACATGCCCGGCGTTGCCACAATACATGCATTGGCCAGCACACATCCGGCGCTGACGCTCCTCCGGAGAGAGTCTAGCACGCCCCAGCTGCATAGCCTCCTCGTGAGAAGAGGTGCGCACGCTGGGCGGTGAGAAAACGGAGGGAGACTTAAACACTGAGGGGACAGGGTAGGCTGGGCTTACTGTGTGAGACTGGTGGATTCCGCTGTGTCCGCTCAGCTCGGCGCTTCCGCAAACGACAGTCTAGGCGGGACACCAAGGAAATCAGATCTGGGAGATCCGCTGGAACGTCTCGTGCTGCCAATTCATCCCGGAGCTGATCCTTTAATCCTCTCAAAAACACCGCCTTGAGAGCCGCCTCGTCCCAATGAGCCTCTGCAGCGAGTGTGTGAAACTCGATGGAATACTCAGCTACAGTGCGGTTTCCTTGTTGTAAACTGAGCAGCTGACTCTCGGCGGAGCCAGAATAATTGGGATGATCAAAAACAGCAGAAAAACGATCTGAGAAGCATTCAAAACGCAGAGAGTCATAATCCACTGAAGAGCTCAAAGCCTCTGCCCAGGTTAAAGCCTTGCCACGGAGCAAACCCCGAATGTAATTAATCCTGGTAACATCAGCGGCAAACGAAACAGGACGCTGGCGAAAAACCTTGTTGCACTGAAAAAGAAATCCCCTGCATTTCTCTACCTCTCCGTGGAATGGCTCTGGGTTGGTGATGGGGAAATCCTGGCGTGGAGTAGGACAAATATCTGGATTGGGAGTGGCATGAGAAGCTGGAGCCGAGGTAGTTAGAGCTGAGATCTGACAAGCTAACTCAGAGACATGATGAGCCATGGATTGATTGCTCTCTACTAACGCCCGAATAAGCTGGTCGTGTTGACCCAGAAGGGAACCCTGACTAGCAGTGGTGTAGTGGGGATTTTTTTACTGGGGGGACGCTATTTTAAATTAGGTCATCCCAAACAATGCCAAACAAGTGCGCACACGCGCAGTGCACTCACAAAACGGGCAGACAGGTCCACAGAAACTACCGGTATGCTTAGTCCTACTTTACTTACTGTACTGCAAAAAGCAGACGGCGCTGTGCTCAACAGACACACACAGACTCAAAACCATGGACACACTGGCACATACGTTACATAAACAATGTATAGGCCTAAATTGCATAAACTACAGTATTGCAACTAAGCAGACAGCGCTGCTTTTCTCTCTCTATCTCCACTTTCAAAATCTATTTAAAACTCATAACAAACAAACAAAATTCCCAAAGTTGTCCTGAAATTAACTTATTAAATAAACAAAACGAAAAATATATATAGACTACTAATGCAAACATTGAATCTGGACTGGAAATTATTCTGATTAGGCCTAGCCTACATTGCAAATAAGCAGACAGCGCTGCTTTTTTCACACACACACACACACCTTGCATTTTGAAGACTGATACATCAGATATGGATGAACAAACTTTGCAGCCCAGTTTCCCAGCTTTGCAGTCTATCCACGGGTATGTCTCTTGTTTCCTCCGCCACATCTCCTCCGTCCATACCTCTGGGAAAGGTGAGCTTGAGCTAGCCAGGGGAACGTTGCTAGCGCAGCTAACGTGCACGTTAGCTAGCATTATCCACGTCTTTAGGCGGCTCTTCTGATGATGTACTGTAGTACTAGTAGCAGCTTCACTTGTAGCTTCGATGCTGCTAGACTCTTTCTTCTTGTGAATTATATTCTTTTTAGAAAAGAAGTCAAGTAAAAAATGTTTGCCTGCCATTATAGAGCTTTTTCGTTAGCGTTCTTGAGGGAAAGAGCTGCCGCAAATCGGCGGGCGGTAAGCTGGCCGTGGGTGTGTCATTGACACACCCCCAGCTCGCCGCGGGGTCACGAGCGTGATGACTAATGATAATTCTTTAAGGAAATCGTTTTTATTTGTTATTATAATTACTGTGAAATGTATTATGTTTTTGTCATTATTACAACAAATACACACTCGCAACTGATAAGACTGGCAATGATTTTATATTTATTAGACTATTACAAAAAAGATCATGCTCCAAATAAGTGGGGGTACGGTGTACCCCCGCGTCCAACGTCCACTACACCACTGCTGACTAGACAGGGCATGATGGACTGTGGCGGGATCCGCTCCAGTGCCTGCGGGGTTCATTATTGGCCAGTTCTTCTGTTAGGTTTCCCGAGAAGTGACTGGAGATGAGAACCCGCTATGCAAGCACTACAACTGAGACTGTGGTGAAGTGTCAAAAAGGCTTTATTTTGTCCACGACACTGACAAGGAGTTAACGAAGCACACATAGAGGGAAGACGTGGAGCTGGGCTGCTCAGGAGGGGAGGCTGGACGTGGCAGGCAGAGCGGCTGGAGTATGTGGATCTGGAACAGGAAAAACAAGCAGGATTAGGAAATGATCTCCCTTCACTAGGAGCATCAAAAAGTCACTAGGAAAAAACACTAGTAGGCCTGGACGATAGTTTACCACTGAAGAATAAACGAAGAACTGGCGAAGTCTGAAGATGGGAACCAGGGTTTTAAGCAGGTGCAGGTGAGTAGTGGCAATCAGTGAGATGAGCAGCAGCTGAGGAGGTGAGTTGGCGGGAATCGGAATGTAGGTAGCCACGCCCAGCCAGGGAGACAGACACATAGACAAACAGACAAAACAAACACAGAAAGGGGAAAAAGAAGGAGGAAGTACTGCAGATCCTCACAAGGAGATTCACTGCTGTTTCACTCAAGTGGTGTTCCTCCTGCTGAGCTCAGTTCAGCTCCTCCATAAAAAGTGATTCTTCATTCAGTATACGACACTGATCTCCCTTCTCCTACCCCAACATGACATTATGACCTTCACTACATATCTACTAAAGCATCCAGGGGTCTGTTTATTAGCTGGACCCGTTTCACTGTTTCTCATTTTCCTAACATACAAATTATCAGCTGCACATAAACAATTGTATTTAATTCAACTGTTGCATATCATTATATTTCAAGTTGAAAATATAATAGTTTACAACTTGTGTGAAAGTGACCAAGCTATTGGCCATAATAAATAATGATTTGATCTATGTTTATTTGCACAATTTGAACAGTTTAGTTTAAGGTCCAATAAAGGATTTGTTAAGATTAGGGTTTAGAGTGTTGCACCAAATTTATATCCATATCCCAACCAAAATATGAACCGAAAAAGTCCTTGTCCTTCAATTATACAGTATGTAAATTAACCTAGTCACATTTTGAGTCTCCAGCAAAAACAGTTGCAAGGCCTATATTAATAATGTAAAAATGGTTATAACCCCCTTGTGGTGGTTGGATTCTCCAGCCACCTTCCTTGTGTGTGTGTTTTCCCTTTCCCTGTCTGTGTGGGCGTGGTGCCTGTCACTCCTGGCTCCAGGCTCAAATCTCCACCAGCTGCAAACAGTTGAGCACTCTCCTCTGCGACACACCTGATTCCCATCAGCCATCACGGATGGTATATCAGCGGAGGCTCCACAACCTGTCAGCGCCAGATCGTTGTTAAACCCCAGTGGTAAAACTCTTAGCCTTCTCAGCCTTCTTAGAGTATAGTGACTATTTTCGCTACACCTGAAATATATTCTTACCTGTTCTTCTTGTGCTCCAGGATTACGCTTCAGTGGATTACGTTCCAGTGGATTAAAACTCCGGAGGATGCTCTTCAGTGGATTACGCTCCAGTGGATACTCTCCAGCCGGATTATCTCCTCCAAATAAAACCTTTATAACACACTGCCGTGTCCTGCGTTTGGGTTCTCTCAGATAACCGTAACACCCCTCAAATTAAAGGGGAAAGGAAACACCAATTACAGTTATAATACTCCGGTAGTTTATTCATTTTACAATGGATATTGATCGTAATATTTATTGTACATGATATTACTCGCCAAAAGAAAATTAATAATCCGCCGGCCGGGTGGGGAATTCCGGGACCAGGCCGCCGCCATTAGGGGAGTCCCAAATGGTGACGTCACTGGATGGGTCTTCGCTCCGGGTATCCATACCGGAAGTCAACACAACGTAGCAGATATGGCAGCGATGGAGGAATTTTGCAATGAGATCGACGTTTTGAACGATGAATTTGACTATTCGTCGGGAGATGACATTGATGTGGAAGCATCTACAGTTACCAGGCATCCCATGGCCTATGCTTATGAACCGATTCGGTCGAATAGAGTGGCATACGATCCGGAATAAAAAATAAAAAAAACCACAATGCTAACAGTGAGCCTCTGAATTATCCCCGAGCAAAAAATGCTAACCTATTACTGCACCGAAAATCACTCCTAGCCGTTTATGATCGCAAGGAGACACAGAATATAACGGTGCCCACCTCAACACTGAAAGATACAAACTCGCGAGGTTATCAACAAAAACGTACATCAAAACAAGTGGCGCTAGGTACTAACATACGCCAGGCTAACGGCTTACCTTCCTCATTGTCTGGTCTAAACTGGTCTTCAATGGCATTATAACGATAAAAACGATGATGTAGTTAATCCATAGGTTAATATCCAATGGGGCTGTGTCCCCTTTGAAATGTTCTGATAATCTATAAGCAATACAACTGCAATTCCGTTATCTGCTGTCCACTCTGTGCTCCGTGCGCTCTGGGTCCTGCAATACCATCCATTGAACACCTAGTCCAGCAATACTAGCCTTTTTAGGGCTGTTTTCGACAGATGAGCGTGTGTATGCCAGTTTAATTAGTTGAGCTATAGAACACCCCCAATTATCCATTGTACGTCATAATAATAGCTACCATTTAGTTTGGACGCAATTGCGTTAATTAATAAGGTCACACTATGTCAGTAAATACATGTGTGAGCTAGTAATCTGGTAGTGCTGCAATATTTACCTCTCTCTCGGCAGCTGAAGCAACTCGTTTGGTGGCTCGAACTTCACGTTTGTTGACACTGTCATTGTCTTGCGCGGCCGACGTGCTGGGACGGTCGGTGTTCCCGACTGCATACGTTGAGAAATCGAATATTGTGGGAACAGATCCTGGCTTCAAATCCAATGTTTTGTATTGAACCAGGCATCCAGACTGGACTTTGAGCAGCTTCTCATCCGTTAGTGGCAGCCTATGGAAATGTACTTCTTCCTTCTTCGTATAAAATCCATTTGTGCAGCCTGGGGCAATACAATAAATTCCTGACGACGGCCGTTTTCTTGTAATGTAAACTACTGGTGCATTGCACGCCATGTTGTTTGTTATTGAGCTTTGGCCGAGGAAGCCGTACCCACTCAGTGACGTCACTGGAAAAGTCCCGGAGCAATGGAAGCGCCCATGGTCATTAGGCATGTATTTCAAAAAGTAAATTCGCGTATATCGATCGTTTACATTGGAAATAGACTAGATAAATACATTTCCTAATGGGAATATTGTCGCATGGAAAGCAGTTTGAAAAGTGTTTCCATTTCCCTTTAATCAGGAATCAGATACAATGCAAATGGAAATGGACCTAGACTTTTAGGTACTCCTTAACCTCGTCCTCCCATAATTAGTCAAGGTACATAAAAAACAATTTTGCATACTGTGTCTGTATTCAGCAAAAAAGGAAAGTTTGTTGTTCCAAATTGCCATTTCTTACTTTACACACTAAGAATGTACCAGACAGACGGAATAAACTAGGGTATGGGGGTTGCATCTTGAAACAGTATAAGAAAAGCTTTGATTATACAATAGATTCCAAGTGTGACTCATTTAATCCAAACTGCATGACATATTTGTCTCCATTTAGTGTACAAACATTCTATTATGTACTTACAATAACAACATGTCCTCATACCTTCAAAAGCACTTGGAGTCTCTACTAAAATAAACTTTGAAACCTCAAACACTGTTGGATAAAACCCAACAGATTCAAGGAAAGAGAAAGAAACGTAAAAATAAGACCAAGGTCGAGGGATAAGATAAATTAGTACGGTAACAAGGACATTAAATTCATCATGCTTTAACTTCTCGAGTCTCGTAAAAATATGTGCAATATCTTGTCTTAAAAACAACATCAGAGCGGAGACTTGCCAACATGATTTACTGCAATTGAGGATATTCTCCATCTATTTTAAGGAACAAACACTTGTTTTTACAGACCAGTTTTTTTTCACCTGAATTCCGAAACGAAAAAGAGGTATTTATTCACAATGAACTCCAAAAAGCTCTGTTACTGCAATCAACTGCAACAGGTGAAAACACAACAATCTTCACCAGACCATCATAAAAGGGCAATGTGCACTCTCCAACTTTTTCTTGGCTTTTCAACCAACAACGCTGTTTTCTGCTACTCATCACCTTTTCTCTTCTCTCCCCTTGAAGACCCTGACACTGTCAAATGGTAAATCCATACTAAATCACCACTGGGATTACAGGATGTTCTTAGTCTTTCTGCTGCTATCACCTCCCTCTTTTTATGAGGATTAATTGTTGTCAGCTATGGATAGAGCCTGTATTGCATAATGAATGATACTGCAGACATGTAATGATTTATAATGGAAAAACACCAGTTGGTTTGTGTTGTCAATGAGCAAAAAGTATTTATGGTCATTTCCAGTCAAGTGTATGATTGCTCTGTTTATTTAGTGAGGCATTCATTTAATCTTTTTCACTTTGAAAATGAGTCTTTTGTTATGGAGTCAATTAACTTCAAAATATTTCTTAAACTTGAAAGCCTAAACTTGAAAGCCTAAAGGGATTACATGTTTCACTCCCACATTGTGTTGGATACGTTTTTTTTTTTTATTTGTTCATGGCATTGTATAACCAGCCTGTCCTCCTACAAAAAACGGCCATATACAGTAGGTCGATTGCAGTGGCGAGCCGTGACTTTTATACCTAGGCCCTCTGACCCCCCTTCCCTCGGAAAAAAAGAAGAGATATTACGTCACAGCGTATACTTCAGCGGAATATCAAAACAGTGGTCCGGGGTGCAAAACGCATCAATGACAGCGACCCTCTACCACACAAAACAACACCATTTATATAAACACCTATCATGACAGGGCACCCACAGCCAAGTAACAATTACAAATGAATTAAGTCGGCACGGCGGCCCGCATTGAAAATGACTTAGGCCTACCTTTGATGATCAAATCACTTAAACACAAAGTCCATCCTCCTGTCCTTTTGGATGAAGCACTTGATGGCGGGTCATTCAGCTGATCCTTTGCCACTCAAGTTTATCATTGTAACTCAATCTTGAAAATGACTCGGTTAATAATTTCGCAACGATGTCATCACTATCACTGAAGTGAGCCATCATGAACGAACTTATGCTAATCATAAATCTATCGATCATAAATCTATCGATTAGATTTATGAATAAAAAAAAGTAGGATAGACATGTGGATATTATCCGGCTGAACACAACGTGTATTTATCTAACAGGTTCGTTTTTCACAGACCTTATTTCGAGCTATTTTCCAAAATCCTATGGAGAAATTCCATTGCTTTCTGTCGAGGGAATCCGAGCGCAGCTTACTTCCGGGTTTTTGGACGCGTCACTGCAACACTTGCATAGACCTCACAGCGGGCGGAACCTGTCATAAAGTCCGCGAAAATAAAGCCCGCCCATTTAGAGGGAAGATATGATTGGTCAATTGTACTGTCATTTGATATTACTCTCTCATTGAGTTACTATAGCTGGCCCTCTGTGAATGTAGAGAGGGACCAAGCTCTCCCGTCTTCCTCGCAGAGACGGCATTTAACCCTTCCCATTCCAACAGAAACTGAACAGGCAGATTCGAAGGATTTATTTCTTTGGAAATATTATTTTAAATACAATTAAATCAAGTTATTTTGGTAACATTTATGAAAAATGTAACAACAAAAACATATTTAAAAAAATGTTTTTTTTTTAATGTTTTTTTTTTAATGTTTTCAAATATTATTTTTTAGAATATCTTAGGCCGTCACAGAGGGCCTAGAGGGCCCTGACGGCTCACCACTGGTCGATTGTTCAGCAGCTTAATACGACCCAGTCACGTTTTAAAGTGTAGCACCTCTAGTGGTCGTGTAAGAAACAACATGCCTCCAGTGAGACTGTAAGGAATCTTGGTGTTATATTTGATCAGGATTTATCCTTTAACGCCCACATAAAATCAATTTCAAGGACCGCCTACTTCCATCTACGTAACATTGCAAAAATCAGGCATATCTTGCCTCAAAACGATGCAGAGAAACTAGTCCATGCATTTGTTACTTCTAGGCTGGATTATTGTAACTCTTTATTATCAGGGAGTACCAAGAAGTCAATTAAGTCGCTTCAGCTGATTCAAAATGCTGCAGCTTGTGTACTAACCAGAGTTAGGAAAAGGGACCACATTACTCCTGTTCTGGCTGCCTAACACTTGCTCCCTATAGAACACAGGATAGAATTTAAAATTCTTCTTCTCGCCTACAAAGCCCTTAATGGGCAGGCGCCATCTTACCTTAAAGAACTCATTATACCCTACTGTCCTACTAGGGCATTGCGTTCCAAGAATGCAGGGTTGTTGGTTGTTCCTAGAATCTCTAAAAGTATAATGGGAGCCAGAGCCTTTTCTTATCAAGCTCCACATTTGTGGAATCAGCTTCCAGTTTGTGTTCGGGCGGCAGACACCCTATCCGTTTTTAAGAGTGCGCTTAAGACCTTCCTTTTTGATAAAGCTTATAGTTAGGGCTGATTAGATTCAGCCCCTAGTTTTGCTGATATAGGATTAGTTTGTCGGGGGACATCTTACTTCTTCCTTCTCTCTGTCTATACCCGTGTACACTCATGTTCCGATTAACCCAGCTTCCCCAAATGTCTTTCTTTTTGGTGTCTATATACGCTGGGATCCGGAGTCATGGATGATCCTGCGGTCCTGTGTCCTGGATCGCGAGTGCTGGATCTTGAGTCGTGGCTGTGGTCCTGGATCATAGGTCCTGGATGGATATCCTCGTGGATTCATCTTCCTATTATACACACATGCATTTCCAAACATTTGGACTACCTATGTTGCAAATGTATTATCTTTTCAATTACACACGGCATCTATTGCACGTCTGTCCGTCCTGGGAGAGGGATCCCTCCTCTGTTGCTCTCCCTGAGGTTTCTCCCATTTTTCCCTTTAAACTGGGTTTTCTTTGGAAGTTTTTCCTTGTACGATGTGAGGGTCTAAGGACAGAGGGTGTCGTATTGTCATACTGATATTCTGTACACACTGTGAAGACCACTGAGACAAATGTAACATTTGTGATATTGGGCTATATAAATAAACATTGATTGATTGACATGCTCCCGTTGATTGCAAACGCTCCGGAGGGTCGTTTATTCACAAATAACCCTCTCTGGAAAATCCAATATTGTGGAATAGTTTGGCCATTAAAATTATTTTTTATTAGATTTCTAGCGAGAAGTGTATATTGTACTTTTATAATCTACGTCCAGTGGATGTGTAGGATCTAGGGGTGTAACGGTATCCGTATTCGTCCCGTACCGTCACGGTTCGGACGTCACGGTTCGGACGTCACGGTTCGGCACATGCAGTCACACGGCGAATACGCCTTTTTTTTACGAGTGGGAAAAAAGTCTGTCATTCAGGGCAGTATCCACTACACTATAATCCAGAGGGCGGTATTGCACATAAAAGCTGTTTGCCAGCTTTTAAACAAACGAAGAACAAGAAGAAACACAACAACAAAACCAACAAAACAAACAAATTACAAGAAGAAGAAAAGTTAGTATGGCGATTTCAGTTAACACACAGGAGCTAGAACCCATCTGCTTCTTTTAAATCAGCTGTGTGGGAACATTTCGGGTTCCCTGTGGACTACAATAACGATGAAGTGCGCGAGTGGTGGATCGGACGAGAGCGGTGTGTCGGCGTTTTTCTACAGCGGTGCGGTATGCTAATGGAACACTCGCCAAACATGCTACATCATATCAGAAGGCATCACCCAGATTTGCCAATCACCGGAGCCCGGCAAAAGACAACAGCAGCTCAACAGCTGATCCCCGCTGTTTTTAAGAAGCCAATAGAGAGGCGAAGTCACGCCCATCTACTTCCGGCCCATGGGACCCCGGAAGCGAAACATTTACATTGAATTCAATGGAGAGAGAAAACGTATCTTTTGATCCCGTTTGAATTGTGCCACGAACTACACATATGATGTTTGTCAATCTTAAACAATAAGTTCCATGTCAAAAAATCACATTTTGTCGTAAAACTGTTGAAATATAAGACTATGAAAAATACGCGACTACAAAGACTACAAATCCCAAATCCCATTCTGGCTCACGTAAGTGATGTCACAGGCGATAATGCTCCAAGTGGTTGCGACTCGTAATTAAAGCGAAGAAGAAGAAGAAGATCTCATAACTGATTTATTCCCTCCAATAAATAAGAGATTGCTAAAAATAAATTCACTTTTACAAGATGCCTGTGTGCTTTGTACCAGGTTGTAATCACATAAGTGATCATACCACTTTGCTCGTTCTATCGCTTCCCGTCTGATGAAAGGACCAGGAGTCGTTGGATCAGAGATATCAGGTAATACACATGTTTTGCATGGAACATAGTCAAGTTAGCTACATAGCTAGTAGCGAGCACGTTAGTTAGCATCACATTACTTAGCCTTGTCATTTGTATTAGCCTTAACATGAAGTGAACCCAAATGTTAGTAAGAGTAGTCATGATGGTAAGTATTTTGTGAAACATTTGAAGAGGAGCCTATCGCCCCCTCCACCAGGTGCTAAGGGGGCGGGAGGTAGGCTAACGGCACATTAGCATCTGCGATCTTTTCTACTTAATGCTATCTGCTCAAATGGTTAACATTGAACATTAAAAGATCAGGCAGTTCAGGGAGAGTCGAAGGAAGGAAGGCAGGCAGCTTTGCATGACATTTTTCTGGACGTGTTTCATTGTGATGATAGTGAGTCAATCTGTTTGTTGGAAAGACAGTAGTTGAGTGATTACTGATAGAAAAGTATTAAAAGAGATAATTATTCAAAGTGTTGTTACTGAGCTTTTTCTCTTTTATTTCCTTTCCCTCACCTGTAACTGCTGAGACCCTGAGGAACATGCACACTGGACTGACCTGCTCTGGCAACCTGATTTCCACTGTACGTAATAGTATTTGGTTATGGTATATTATTTATATACATCAAAGGCACAATGCACCCCCCAGAGACACACATGTATTGAGTGTGATATTTTGCATAGGTCATGTGAAATCATCTTTACACACTAGAAAACTGTAGGAGCGGCAACTTGTTTTGAAATTGAATTTTTAATATCCGATAAAAAAGTTGATCTGTTTTCTTTATTCTTCTCTCTTCCCAGCTCCATCCATCACCATGCTCTGTTCCTGCAGGTCCTGCTTGCTTGCAATGCTCATATGTTTTTACACAATTACAAATAAAGTCAATGTATTGTATGACATGAAGTTGTGCTTCATTCGGAGTCAATAATAAATTCATTCTGCCTTCATCCATTCTGCCTTCAACTGCACAATGATTGTGGACTGCACCAGTAAGATGAACCAAACAAAGAGGGTCACCATCATGCCCAAGGACATCCAGCTGGCCCGCTGCATCCGCGGAGAGAGGGCTTAAACTGACCTGAGACCAGCACACCCAAACACAACGGCTCTTTTAAGAGCCACCTACAGTTTCAAAGAGTTGCAATCCTACGTTATTATAATGATTAAACTGGTTCATGTATCACTTAGTTTACTGAACCGTGATGAATGAAAGAAATTAGTGAGGTAGTGGTTTACTGAAGTTACAAAGACATTAATATATGAGTAACAGGTCAGTGTAAACACAAGCTTCTGTCAATTATGGATCATTCAAACTATTTATATAAAAATATGTAATAAAGTTCTAAAACAAGTATTCGGTATATTCCTTGATAGCTTTTGGAGAAGGTTGTTTTTAAGTTTACTAAAATCTATTGTTTCAACTGTTTCACTTTATAAAAAGGAACAGGTGAGTAGAGCATCATTGAGTTTCTTATTCTGTCAGTAAATTATCCAAATGAAATGTTTATCATTATTTTATTCAACCCTAAACAAATTGATTGTACCTTTTTAATAATGACCTTACATGGTCGGCAAAGTTAAATTAACTTCAGAAAATCAAATCTGTTGAGAAAAAACTAATAAATGTTTAAAGATAGGAACTTGCCATCCCACTGAAGAACAGTCCGTAGAGATTTAAAGGCGTAGTTGTAGTTCAGTCCAACGTTTAATTTGGATTCATTTCGCCAACAGGCAACTATTTTCATAAAGAATATATATATTTTTCAAAGTCAACTTTATTGTCAATCTTACTCAGTTTGTGTTTATAGACAGAGAGATCAAAAAGACGTTTAAATAAAATTATACAATTTACAGATATGTATACAAATATATATATCCTATATACACCATCATGTATAATGATGGTGTATGATGTAGAAGGAAGTGTGGTAGATAACAAGTAAATATAGAGTTACATACAGATCCATGTTACAGCAAAAGATGGAATAACTAAGAAGCATGCAGTATAATAATAATTACATGCAACAATTAAAAAACTGCTCAGCATCTCCACCACAATCCCAATCTGCTGTGTCCTGTTTTCCTCCCCTCTGCATAACACCCCATCACACATACGAAACACAACACAGAGTCTGAGGGTGTTAAGAGTATGTTTATTTAAATGTCCTCCTCTCTACTGGCCACATATGCTGGGTGTAGAATTTTTCCAGGAGGAGATTTCCATGCCATGCAGGGTCTTTGGGGATGAGGATGATGATCGCCTCCTTCGTGGTCCACACAATAAAGTAGCAGAGACTCCGGTCTGTGATGTGCAGCTGCCCTTGGACTGGTGCCAGTATGGGTGATATATGACCCACCCTCCTCACGGAGACAGAAGGATGGTAACTGGACTGCTTCCGCGATGGTCATGTTCATGTCACCAAAATCCTTGAATCTACACACAGCAAATAAACTCAAATGACACAACGAGATGTAAAAGGAGATCACACATACAGTATAGACTATACTGTATAGTCGATATAAAACTGGCCGCTTCAATCTGAAGAGCAACTAAAACAAAACACGGGAGTGTACCTTGTTCTTGTGAACACTAATGTAATCCACAGCATACACAGAGACCACGAAGTTCTTAAGGAGAAAACTAGTTACTAAAACAAAACACGTTAGTGTACCTTGTTAGCTAATGTTAGCTAGCTGACATTAACGTTACACATTGCACTCATATTACTCACCGAAACCATGTAAAGCCGGTCCCGCATGCTGGCTCTTACAGAACCGACTAACTCCCCTTTCGTGTATGTACAGCTCTCTACGTGTCCAGACTTGTAGTGATGTTCACCTCGTTTTATACTTGTATTCTCATTCTGAAAGAAACAGGTGACATTTTCTAACGTGACGGCCGTCTTTGTGATGGTGACGCGTATTGTGCGAGACCAGAGACCTGTAGTTCACTGAGCGGTTTCACACAAACAAATGTGTAACTTCACAGTTTTACGACACATTTTTATTTTTTTGACTTGCAAAATATTCTTTAAAATTGACAAACATCATATGTGTCATTCGTGGCACAATTCAAACGGGATCAAAAGATAACCTTTCTCTCTCCATTGACTTCAATGTATAATTTTACGCTTCCGGGGTCCCATGGAGGCTCCCGGAAAGGGAGGGACTTCGCCTCTCTATTGACATGAGAGCCGTGAAACCAAAATAAATAACGAAAGCTTTTGGCATAATGTTTTTCAACGACTTTGCGCTCTTGAAACACTTTCTTATTATTTATGATGTAATATTTTCAAGACATTCTTTTTAGTTTTACAGCTTGATGAAACCTTTTTGTTTGACATCAGCCATTATAGATAATATGGCCATCTGAGTGTGTGTGGTGCTGTTTGTGGTTTGTTTTTAACTGTTTAATACAGTTAATTATTCAAAATGTCAGAGTTCCTTATTTTGAAACTGAAACTTGCACTACTGTTCAAAATAAATAACAACAAACCTGGAATTATGCATTTGGGACTTTTTTTTGCTTTTTCTCGTTGTACGAACTGAACCGTGACTTCTGTGAACCGTTACACCCCTAGTAGGATCTATTGTTTGATCGATATTACGAAGATGATTTGAGGTCTCGCCAGGAGAACGTGTATATGCGGCAGCTTCCATGTAAAGTTAGTGTCAACCCTCACGGGGTGAAACAGTATTTCCGGTCTCGAAGTTTTCATAATAAAACCGGAAGTATTCCCCTCACTGTCAAATGATTACACAGTGATATCTGCATTACTCATCCACTAAAAAACATCAGTTTATCCTTGTTAATTACACAATATTGATTGGTTTACATTGTGTACAGTGCTTTTGTGTTTTTAACCTTCGATTCGGAGAAACAATTAGTTTTTTCGGAGTTTAGGCACTTCAGAGTTTCCGAAGACACTACACTACCCAGAATCCCCAGCTATCGTTTGGGACTACAACATCCACCTTGCTTTACAAACCCCGTGATTAGTCCTTAAGCTCTGTGATTGGATGTTGGAGTGGCAGTGCGACAAGGTTACACCGAGCATCAAACAGCTCTTTGAAAGGGAATGGAACCACGGCAGACTATCCAAAACTGGACTCGGACGGGTGTTTTTACTCCACTACATTTATTTTTGTTACTTTGCAGATTCTGAATAATGATGTGAAATATAAACAACCCTTAAATCAGACGTTAGTTACACCTGAATACAATTCAAGGAAGGTGATTGTCAAATGCCAAAAGAAACTATGCAATATATTAGTGCTGGGGGGAAACGATTATTTTGAAAACGATTAATCGGGCGATTATGTTATCAATTAGTCGACTAATCTAATGATTATTTTTCTGTTGTTAATAAAAAACATAATGTATCTCAAATAAATACCAAAAAATTCTTAATAATATAGTTTTTTATTTTTATTGCACAACAAAATAAGAAATATAGAATAAAAGTATACAAAATAAAAAGTCCAGCCTGTTTAGTCTTACAGTCCAACAAAAAATCTCTTCTGTACAAAATTACAAAAGATAACAAATGTAGTGCAAAAACAAACACTGTGCCGTGCACAGTACAGAAATTCCTGAGTGTTTAACACAATATAACAGTCAGGACCTCTTCTTTAAAGGAATGGTCCACTCATTAGATAATTAATCAAAACTTCAGTATTTAGTGAAACATTATGTTTAAACCATACCCTGAAGAAATCAGCGATATTCCCCGGTAAATAATGATTTTATAGCTCTTTTTTATCAAAACCTTTATATTCCGTCTGGCCGCCGCCATTTTTGCCATTTTCAGTAGTCACGTGATGGTCGTGACGTCATCCATGCGTTCAATTTGTCAACACACGGAAACATGGCGGAGTATTTGAGTTCGGACTCGTCAGCAGAGGAAGAAGTTTTGACCAATGTGAAGAGATTGGATGGGGGAATTCAGCCATACATATCAGTATGACAATACGACACCCTCTGTCCTTAGACCCTCACATCGTACAAGGCAAAACTTCCGAAGAAAACCCACAGTTTAAAGGGAACATGGGAGAAACCTCAGGGAGAGCAACAGAGGAGGGATCCCTCTCCCAGGACGGACAGACGTGCAATAGATGCCGTGTGTAAATTGAAAAGATAATACATTTGCAACATAGGTAGTCCAAATGTTTGGAAATGCATGTGTGTATAATAGGAAGATGATATAAGATACTATATGTATGCATGTAGTACCACCCTTGCTAGCGATTCCCTCTCTAGTTTAGCATACTCAGCTTCGTTGTCCCTGGCCATAGAATCACGATTTTATGAGGCCGGGAAAAACTGGGGGGAAATACACACTAGCCGGTACTACGCTATATGGAAAGGCCACCAAAAACTGGCCTGGCCTGGACTCTAAAGGACGTTAAAACGGGGCTAGCCGCTGCAATGGAAATGCGCTATAACATACTTTATTCTTACTCCGAGCACTACTTCTGCTCCTCCGTCGCTTCACACTTGCAGAGGGCGATTTCTCAACTGGCCGAACTGGTGTCCTGGTCGGTGATGACACCAGAAAGACCGATGGTACTGCATCTCCATTAAGTAATGGTTGTTCCGTAAATCCCATGTTATGTTTTACCATACTCTCAGAGTAGTCGTCCGGAAATTTGAAATGTTCGCTGCATACATGAGCCTGTGAATCTTTCGGTTCGGGCCGGACACATTTCGCTAGCCACTGCCTCCGAATGTACTTCTTACGCTTACCTTTTGGCAACAGATGGAACCGAGCATTCCGTGGATTGTTCCTATCAGAATTGTGGCAATATTTCGCGATACAGTGAGGCATATTTGAAGAGAGAAACTACAGTAAATAACATGGAGATCAACGTGTCTTCGAAAACCAAACGCATGGTTTACGTCACGTCCGGAAAATGGCGGCGCCCACAGTGTTGATGTTATTTCGGTATATAATCAGTTTAAAATCACTGATAATGTCATCGGATTAAAAAAAAAAAAAAAAGACTGGCAGAGACTGGTCTGTTTTATCGGATGATAATTATTTAAAAATGAGTGTCATGAGCATACCATTCCTTTAAGTTTCCCTTCAGATCGTCAAGAACATGTTGGTATGCTTTCTCCAGCTGCTTGGTAAACCACCACCTGGAGGGACATTTGAAGCCTGGGCAGGCATATTCAATCATATCTATGAAGGCTTCACCCTCAATGAGAGACAAAGGCCTCATGTCTTTGACGATCACCTGTAAGATAAAATAAATATATTATTATTAATAACAACACAGCACCTTTCATAGAGCCATGTTGCTTACAGTGTAAGAAGCTTAATTATTACACAATCCAAACAAGGACACAAATAAAAAGGCCAAGTGAATACACACCTATAAACTAGCTAATAAATCAGGACACAATAAATGGGATCAGGACAGTCATTCCCTCCTAAAAGATGCTCAAAGAAAGCAAATAATTACTTACTCTCAAGATTCTTTTGCTGAGTTCCGCTGCCTTCTGTGGAGTGCATTGCGCCTCTTTCCCAAGATAGGACGGCAAGGTTATTTGCTTTGTCCTAGAAAACACAACAGCAATGAACAATGGAACACCAGCTGACAGTGGGGCATATTAAATCTACTCTTAAACTCATTGCAGTGCTATGGTATAATTAGCTTACTTGAAGGCTAACGTGGTTACTTTTTAAACAATGTTAAGTCCAACAATGCATTTCATGGTTATCTAAAAGCTTGTAGAGTACTATATCTACACAGTGAAAATGTTTGGTAGTGCAACTCATATGAGCCCTATCACACTTGGATGTGCTGGTGCTCATTTTAATGTTTTCAATGCTCATAAAAACATTAATTCATTCATGACAACTGCGCACCAGCTTACGTGCAGCCCTGGCCTGGACATTGCTTGGCTCCATTAGGTGACATACATTGATACTATAAGCTGACTAACGTTAGTTTAATGTTATCTTTGACTCTCTCTCTCTCTCTGTTCAGTTAGTTCGTTCCGGATTAGTAGCGGCTAGATAGCGGTGTTCTGCAGACGTAAACTAGCTACCATTCCAGCCAACATTAAATGCTGACAAACGTTAACTAACACACAGCTGGCGCCGCTAGCTAGGTAGCTAACATTAGCTACTAACCAACCAAGCACGAACAAACCGCACGGAGAGCTATAAGATAGTTAGCACTACCGAAGTGCACAGAACTCAAGCTGCACAACACACTACACAAACGTGGAATTAATTTAGCCAAAGTTAGTACTTACTTATCATTGTTCCCTCCACGAGAGACAAGGGGGTGCCTCCGCTTTAAATGCTCCAACATCGCTATTGTGCTAGTGTGGTATGCCAACTCCATTTGGCAAAGACTGCAAATAACAATGCCTTTGCGTTTTGGACTAAATTTAAAGTATTCCCATTCTTTTGAAGACCTAGGGCGAGATGTTTTTGTTTGGGGGACTTTTGCAGGGCTTCGTGCGCAATCCTGTGAGGAGGAGGTGGTAGCCGTTTCAGTCTCCATAGTGTTTAAAGTGCGATTGCGAACTGCTTGTTGTTGTTTTGGGTGACCCACGTGTGTGTGGCGATGCGTCGACGAGGAAATATGTCGTCGACGATATTTTGAAGTCGACACGTCGACAATGTCGACCCCCATCGCTACAGCACTACAATATATTAGACGTTAAGTACTTTGTCAGACTTAATATTTATCTGTTGATACCCCCAACGTTTTTTTCTTATTTAAAAGAAGACCTTAACTTAAAGGGAACCTATCATGCAAAATGCACTTTTGTATGTCTTTTATACATGAATATGTGTCCCCGGTGTGTCAGGGAACTCACCAAGTGTCAGAAAACACAACCCTCTCTCTTTTCCTCCATACCCAAATCTCTAAAAACGGGGCTGCAACGGATCATATACAGACTGATACAGATTTGAAATATCTCTGACGTCAGAAACAAGGAGCTCCTTCAACATGGTAACATGACGCTCGTGCCTCACCCCCCTCCTTTGCAGGGGGGCGTGGTCAGCTGCAGCTCATTTGCCACAGAATCAGCCCCTGCAAAAACAGAGCTGGAATACAGCAAATAGAGCTAAATGAGGTATGGCTAAAATGCATGATCTGTTTGGTATTTTGAAAAAAAAACTTCACAGACATGTTTTATATAGGTTTATTACATGGCTTAGTTGAATACTCGATTCTGATTGGTCAATTCAGAACACGTGACACGTTGTTAATACCGAACAGACAGACCGCTGTCAAGGACTTATTGACCGTTGTTAAGGACGCTCACATCTTCAGAAAGAAGTCCGGTCGATTTAACTGTATACAGTTGGGCCGAAAAGCAAACTGCATGCAGTTTGCTTTTCGAACTGGGACAAGAAAAACAGCGGAGAAGTAACGGGGCACAAACCCTCCTTTTTACGCAGCGGTCCAGACATAGACATCAAACGGCGACACATATTCACTTGCCAGTTACTTTGTCATTAGGGCAGGGATATCTAGATACTTTCCAAGGTTTGACATCATGAATTGTGCTACTTTTAAAGCAAGGAGCGATGTTTTCAAATCTGTAATCAAAAAGCTCCTCAAAACGCAAGCAGTTCCTACCGTTGGCTTTTCAAACTGACAAGAGACGCTCTCACTGTTTTTCAAATGTAACAGTTTGAAAAGCAAGCAAACTGTCTGATTGTCTTTAGTTTTCCGCTGGCGTGTGATAGCAACATGGAGGATTTTAACATTCATTTTAATATATTTGGAGAGCACAGTAATTTGGAGTAATGGTTAGTGGCTGATGAGTCCCCAGTGAAGAAAAGAAAAAGACAAGAGGGACAAGAAAACAGCGGAGAAGTAACGGGCAGAAACCCTCCTTTTTACGCAGCGGTCCAGACATAGACATCAAATGGCAAAACATACAGTGTGCAGTTACTTTGGCATTAGGGCAGGGATATCGAGATACTTTCCAAGGTTTGACATAATGAATTGTGCTACTTTTAAAGCAAGCAGCGATGTTTTCAAATCTGTAATCAGAAAGCTCCTCAAAAACGCTATCGAAGCAGTTCCTGCCGTTGCTACGTTAGTTCAACAGTAACGTCGGACTATTTTTCTTCGCGGATGCATGTCAATTTAAATCAATACATACAACTATTTTTTAAATCAATAAAATCATTTTCTAAATCCATAAAAGCATTTCAATTAATATTGGGAGTCATAACGTTACTTTGTTGAGAATGTGGCCATGTAATAAGCGGGATAATGTGCAGCGACTTGGTCATTATGGGGAAAAGAACACCTTCATGCCGATCTAGATCCCTCCGCTTCGCGTCGGGCTCCTGATCAGCCTGTCGGTGTTCTTTTCCCCATAATGACCGCGTCGCAGCACATTATCCCTTACATGGCCCTACAATATATTATTCAAACATAGCGTGATAGGTCCACTTTAAAGTATTCTTTAATGTTTAAATTAAGCCTTATTAGTTTGTTTGTTTTGCACATCCTCCTGTTAATATCTTTGGACGTCCTGCACTAAACAGTTTTATTGTAGAGATCACTACAGTATCTTCTTGATATTTTCTATTCTATATTTCTATCATGCCTTCTACTTTCCCCCTATTTTGTATGTAGGCTACTCTTAATGTTTAAATGTTTTCATCAAACTTATTCAACAACTAAATTCAATAACGTGCTTTAACCACTAGGCGGAGCGGGTTACAAAACCAGTGGTCTAGTTAATAAAACATAATAATATCAAACATGATATTACTATTAACTTTATTGTAAAACTGTGGGTTTTCTCCAGAAGTTTTTCCTTGTACGATGTGAGGGTCTAAGGACAGAGGATGTCGTATTGTCATACTGATATTTTGTACAAACTGTGAAGTCCACTGAGACAAATGTAACATTTGTCATATTGGGCTATATAAATAAACATTGATTGATTGATATTGTGAAATTAAAACAGAACGGTAAAGGAAAATACATGTTCAGTCTCTCGATGTGAAGCTTATGCATGGTACCATGAACTTGAATAGACCTGTAACAGTCAACTGCATGAGGAGTTGGAAAGGTAGTTCAGAAAACCAGTAATATCTTTAAAAACTACAAAAAAGTCCCTTTCTATCAGCTGTGCACCGTTATGGTGTAAATACAGCCTATCTACTAATTGGATCAAATATAAAAGTCAGCTGAATTAGTGTTGATACGGCAAGGAGACGTATTGTGTGAAAAGAAATGGAAGATGTTGTTTAATTGCTGATATATTTATGATCCACGTCACGTATTCAGTTTTCGCGGCATTTCTTCCGGTTTGTCCAAAGGTCTTCTGATCAGGGCTCTATAAATTAATTCAGCCGTGTATTATAATGCCATTATGTGATGACTTCAAAAGAGAAAAGCAAGAACACTCGGAATAAAGTATTTTTTTTTTTTTAAATGTTTTCCGATTTCATATCGCATAAACACCATATACCAACGTGCATTGCGGCTAAAACATCCAGGATTATGGGTGTAGTTCGATGTTTTCAAAACCTCTGAAAAAATAAATGCAAACACAAATGCATTGTACACAATTTAAACCAATTCATGTTGTATAATTAACAAGGATAAACTGATGTTTTTTAGTGGATGAGTATTGCAGATATCACTGTTGAATCATTTGATCATTGGTTTTATTATGAAAACTTTGAGACTGGAAATACTGTTTTCACCCTGAGGGTTGATGCTAACTTTACATGGAAGCTACCGCATATACACGTTCTCCTGACGAAACCTCAAATCATCTTCGTAATATCTATCAAACTATAGATCCTACATATCGACTGGACGTGTATTCTAAAAGTTCAATATACACTTCTCGCTAGAAATCGAATCAAAAAGCATTTTAATGGCCAAACTATTTCACAATTTAGGATTTTCCAGAGAGGGCTATTTGTGAATAAACGACCCTCTGTAACGTTTGCAATCAACAGGAGCACTAGAGGGCGAAAACTTTAAAACGTGATTATAGGTCGTACTAAGCGCTTGAACAAACAACCTATTTGGTCGTAATAAGGGCTTGAACAATCGAACTATTTGGTCGTATGAGTTGGAGGACTCATACGACGGTTGCAGCAGGAGTTTGAAACCCCTTATTTGGATGAACTGACCCTTTAATCCCCCATTTCAGCTTTGATTCGTGCCCTTATTACCTGAGTTTTCCCTACCTCCTACATCTTTTATCATCACTCTCTGTTGCAAATCTCTGTTGACTCAAAGGGAATCTCAAACTCTAGGTGAAGAATGAATCACGCGGGAAAGAGATGAAACACTGAAAGTGAAGCTAAAAGATAAATCAACCGGATATCAAATGCAAGAGGTTGTTTGGGGTATCCAGAACATCACATGCTGCTGTACTAGACTGCGTGATGTCAGAGAAGATCCAAGCTCCCGCAGAACAAAATCACACTCATCCTAAGAGAATCTGTTTTTATTCTCACAACATGTTGCTTTCTTGTATGTGAATTTACAACTGCATGTGCGTCAGTGGCGAACCGTGTCTATCACAACTGGACCTTCTGTAGATACAGATGTGTTTTGAAAGTAAACTGAGGTATGGCAAGGAAGTTTACTACAGCTGAGGCTTTGGAGCTGATTTTTCAAGGGGATGATGTTGATGAAAATGCAGACGAATCTGCTCAGCATGCCATGTGTGATTGTGGAAAGGAACTACCATGATATATATATCATGTGTAGTCTTGACAAAAACAATTACAATTCCTGGCAAAAACGCCCATGGACACTGCCCAAAAGAATGGGCATAACTAATGAACAGAACAAGTTAGAATCTTCTAATCTGTTCTGATACAATGATAATAAATGTGTGCAATTGTCTGTGTTGAATGTTTTTTTCAATGTTATGGTTAGTAGTTATTGTTAATGAATTAAGTAAACAATTCAAGCTCCGTTTTAAAAATAAAAAAGGTTTATGGGCAAATATCCCATATTATATTGTAAGTCTCTAATGACTGGCATATATCATTAGCTGAGGTTGTGCTGATTTCTGGGATGTGTACAACTGTATTATACTGTAAAGAAATGACAATTCCTAAGGCAAAACACAAAAATATACAAAAACGGAAATGTCCTATGTGGGTCTCAGAGGGTTAATATCCCCAGTGACCAAATCCCTGCAGCAAATTTACAACATACAAAAATCCCAAATGATCTATATTCCAAATATTTTAAACCAAAACTACTGGCTTATTTGCATAATAGGATCTGTCCATACAGCAAATTAGTCCAAAATTGGTTATACGACCACATTAGGCATAACATTTCCAGCGTGCATATGCATAATCAAGTTGAAATGAGTTTTAGTGAACAGCTGACCTCACCGTCTGAAATGAAAACCAACCCAGGCACCTTGATGGTCTCTGAACGAACCCCAGAGGACAAATATTGCACTCCTCAATCCTGATCTCAATCAATATACTCTGACAGAATGGGACATTGTTTGCAAGAACAATGGATACAAAAATTGTGTTTTTGTCGTGACATTTTGAAACTTGCAGGAATTTGGCAGGTGGTTGAGAAGTGTTTCTGTACAAAGCAAAGACACAGTGGCCCGAGCCTAACGCCCCGTCTACACTACAGGCATTGAAAAAGGCTTTCAACGCTTCGCCCATTCATTTGAATGGGGTGACGTAGAATATTTTTAAACTTCGCCGAACTGCATTGTGGGGAGCATGGCATGGCTTTGCAAGCATCACGAGCATCTATCGGCATACAAACCGGAGGAGCGAGGCATGGAGGGAGGTGGCAGAGACAGTGGGTGGAACTGGTAGGTTTTCGCCTGTTTGGGGATTTTATATCCAGTTTACTTCGTTTTAACATTGCTATTGCTTTGTATGCCGGGTGCGGGCCGGAGATTCCTGATTGGTTCTTGGTCGCCTTGGGCGCGAGAAATCGCCAAGCCTCAGACACGCCCAGCTTCAAGATGTTTTGATGCCTGTAGTGTAGACGGGCCGTAAGGGGCTTTAACACTGGAACTAGCTCTAAATGAGAACATGTTCTCACTTTTATTTTCCCTAAGTTTATCTTGTATTTCAACTTTGGTACTTCGTGGGGGTGTATTACCTTATTAGTTTGCTCTTTCCTCGCAGCCATCTAGATGGAGGAGAACTTAATTTATACCATTAAAACCATTTTGCAGTTGCACTTTAAAACTAGCCTCTAAGGCAGGGGTGTCAAACTCCGCGGAGAAAAAAAAAAAAAAGTTGTAACAACATGTTTATTTATTGACTTTTCATTCCTGTATAATAATTTTTGTGCAAAGATGGCACTGTTTGTCAGAGCACTTCATCCTTCTGGGATTTCATGAAGAACAGCTCCAACCCCTGTGTGTATGGGAACGCCTCTGGTGCTGGTCCATTAACTGCCAGTGTTTCCCACAGATCTGAAATATACTTGGGGGGGTGGTGGTAGCGGGGGGGGGGGGGGGGTTCAGGTGACGTGCAACAACATTAACATTAACCTTTCTGTTGGTCGCTTGTTAGCAGACCCTTCACGCGATGGCAGAGCGAACAGGTACAGGGCAGGGCCCATAATGATAGCCCTATAGTTTAAATCTACTACCCACACATGATCATATGGAAATGGATTACTATTTAAAAAAATAAATGTATTTAGGAACCTATCCATGCGATTTTCAGTGGGGGTCGACCTCAAATCCTCTAGGGGGATCCAGGGGCATGCCCCCGGTAAGATTTTATTTTTTATTTTTGGAGTTAAATGCATCAATCTGGTGCATTTTGAGGGGAAAATAAAGAGACTAGATCTATGGAAACACCTATATTAAACAGAACTGTATACATTTCAATAATCATAAAATCATGGCCATAACCAATAACATACCATTTCCAATATGAAAAAAACACTGAAACTTGTCTATTAATTTATTTTTGGTTCAAGTGAGTGTGTCTGTGCTCCTGAACCAGCCTCTCCTGTCTCTCTCCTCTCCCCCCTGCTCCTCTTTGAGGCAGAAGCAAAGACTAGTTTTCTCTCAACAAGTTTTAAAAGTGTATCTTACCTTTTTTCACCTAGTTAACTTTTTATTTATTTATTCATGCTTTTATCCTAAGCGACCGATTACAGGGACATTCTCCCTGGAGTAACTAAGGGCTAAGTGCCTTACTCAAGGGCACACTAGTGGTGGTGTTCCTGGCGGGATTTGAACTCACAGCCTTCCAATCTTCAGCCCACCTCACTATCCATTAGACCAATCACTACCCTCTCAAATGGCAATATGTGTTTACATAAATGGTGACCACACCGTTTGAGACCCACTGAGAACATAGACTAAGTTAACTATCTAAACACTCAGAGAGTCCTTTACCTCACCTGGGGTTATCTCGAGCTTGAATGACACACAGACACCAATCAAGGGCTTTGATTTATGATCTGTATGACAGTGGCCCAACCCAGTCTCACAAAAAAACGTGTAATAACTACGTTGGTCCACAACGTAGGACGTAGTATTTCTACGAAAACGCCTCTGAAATTGAAGATCCCTACGTTTTTTTTTCACCATTCATTCCAATGTGAGACTGGAATTGTACAGGGGAAAATAACGTTTCTGCACCATTTTAGATGCGGATTTTGCTAAACTAATACGTTTGCACTGTGGACCAACACTATAAATTGACGGGGAAGGGGGTAGCAATAAAGATAACACCATTTTACCCAACATAACAGAAATAATATCGATAGCAGCGTCCCTAGCAACCACCTTGGTAACAATGAAAACGTTGTATAGACACAATTTCCTGAAGTAATCTTCGTAATAACTAGCAAACTAAAGATCATGTACATCCACTGCACACATAATCTGAAATAACAACTCATATTTCTCGCATCAAATGACATCAAAGGGCATTTTAATCGCCAAACTAACCTTAAAATAGGCATTTTCCACCGAGAATAAAACGAATGTCGGCCATGTTTTTTTTTTCTGCAGGGAGAAATGTGAAGATCACGTAACATAGACGCCAGCCATTGGAATGAATGGTGAAAAAAAACGTAGGCATTTTACAATTTCAGAGGCGTTTTCGTAGAAATACTACGTCCTACGTTGTAGACCAACGTAGTTATTACACGTTTTTTTATGAGACTGGGTTGAGTGGCCAGTCACCCTGTGTGAGGCAGGCCACTTAACAGGCCAGAAGGAGGCGAGATCAGAGCAAGGGAGCGAGGGATTATTGTCCACAAGTTAATTGATCGCAGATGGCGTCGTGGTCACGGACGAATAAAAAAAAAAATATTTAAAAAAAAATTAGAAAAAAAAAAAAAAAATGGGTCGCGAAATATACTTGGGCGGCCGTTAATATACCTGGGTGGCCCGCCCAAGTATAGTCTATGTGTGGGAAACCCTGAGTGTGAAACATTTTAGAGGTGTGTCGACACCTCTGGGCGTCTTGTGCAGTCTCAGGCCCGATTTACACGGAAACGAAAATTAACCGAATTCTATATCAAAAAAGTCTTCCGTTCACACGCAATCGGCTCAATAAACGTGTCTGTTCACACGAGGCCGCTCGACCCGCTGGATACGCTGTAGTATGCGGGCCTGTAAGTGGCGCTGTAATTCCGCCACAAAATACACCAAAAGCAGCGAAGAAGACTTCCCGAGCATGGTTGCCATGGTTGCCCTTCCGTTTATTCTCCGCTGTGGATTTAGCAGCAGAGGTGGGGAGAGGCAGGGCTCTGGCTGTTTCTCTTTTTCTCCCTCCCCGAGGCAAGCGTGTGCTCCTGCTGTAAATCTCTCCGGTAGTCCACCAGCAGATGAAAAACACCCACCTCTCTCTTCCAAGGGACGAGGGAACCGTGCGGCAGAGTTTCCGTTAGAATTTTTTTTCTAAATAATTTAAAAAGGGTCAAAGGTCTTCTTTGTTAATTATTGAGCTTTAAAACAAATTAATAACGACTCTATATAATAATATAAGAATAATACACGGACGGAGCTTCTCTTTTCCTCCCCCTATCCTGCGTGTCTCCGTCAGCAGCAGCAGCAGCTGATCTCTGATCTCTCTTGTCCGATTAGACTTCACTCGCGTTTATGTCCATATCGATCAAATCTAGCTGGAGGCTCCTGCTGGGTGCACTGTTCTGCGAGATACCGGGACCTGGCTCGAAACACTCGGTTGTTGTTGTTGGCGAAACACATCAGCAATGATGTGGGTGACACGGGGGTGAGCAGGAGAGGTGGGTAGAGGCGGGGATATGGCGTATAGGGTGTACACACAGAGCCGTTTGACCCCCCCGAGCGTTCCGTCCGCAGATCTACCCATCTTGGGACCCGTTATCGTTTGAGGGTTCCGTTTCCGCGGTTCCGTTATGGCCTCGTGTAAAAGAACCGTCTATACGATAGAAAAAAGTAGCAGATACAACCCGAACCGTCTACATGTAAACGGGGCCTCAGTCTCAAGATTGTGCAAGAACTCAATACTGGTGGTATCCTTTTCTCATCAAAGTCTAAACTGGTATTCAATGGTGGAAATACTGCCTGTCTCGGTCAATAAATGGCTCAGAACATCTTGCACATAGGAACAGAACGCATTTCATTATCCCGTCAAAGTAAAATTGAAAATCAGATAGTTATGTGAGGTTTTGAAATACCTACCAGATTAAACTCAATCATCTTCCCTGCACCATAGATGTGAATTGAATGTTCTATTCCACAAACCTAAAGTGAGTTTTATATATTATCCTTATCATCCTAGTTTGTCAGATACTTCTACTACTTAAAATACTTACAATATGCAAATATTTACTCAATTACTATCTGTTCTTTACATGTGGATCATTTACATAAGACCTTGTCATCAATTGAACATGTACATGTATTTTAGCAAATGTAGCTTTTTCTATGCATTTTTGGCCTGAATACCAAGTTTTATAAAACAGCGTCAAGGGTCTATTGGCTTTATTACATGAGGTCAGAGTGTGCGTCATTATCTGTTGTGTGAGGTGTCACAAATGCGGCTACATTTTGTGCAACAGCTGCGTTCAAAACATCTATTGATGGTGGACATGGTGTGCATGCATGCTTTTGTGTCCCAGCCTGAACACCAGACTTTTTTTTCTTTCCTATCAATATAAACATCAAATACATGTATGAAGGTAGATATGGTGCAAAATGCGAGAGCGTGAAAACATTATGTGAGCACTTGCAGAAAAAAAATCTTTGTGTGCTTACATTTACACTTGTATACAATATCCACATAACTGTGAACCAAATGTACACTTGTATAAAATATCCACGTAACTGTGAATCAAATTTACACTTGTAACAAATATCCACGTAACTGTGAACCAAATTTGAAGTCACAGAAGAAAAAAAAATGTTTTGTAGCTTGTAGGAAAAAAATGAATTTAGAGATTAAATGTTCACTTGCAGAAAAATACACATTTTTTAAATATATTTTCCATTACAACTGCAACTTTATTTATTACAACCTCTCAAATCAGTCATTACAACGTGACGAATCTGCTCTGTGGCAGTATAAATCGACGAATCTGCGGTCTTGACTTTTGCTACACTTCTTGCGATAAATGTGTCGCAAAAGTAATTTTCACCTGTAGATGTGGGGGGAGGGAGGGGGGTTGGAGCGAAGGGGCGGAGCTATCAGAAGGACGAGGCTTGGGTCAGTCACAGTCACAGTCAGGTCGAACCGGATGACAGCGGGGCTACTGTTCGTGTCGCTACCAGTCCGCTGACATGGCGCGTCAATCAACGGTACATTTCGCCCATTACTTGCCCAGTATTACTTTGAATATTATTATTGTAATTGAGGATTAAATCCGCTTTGAAGACCACCGTTTTATATCGTGCAGTTTAGCGGCGAAATAACGTCAGTCAGCCAGCTAACGCTAGCTTTGTTGAGCGTATGCTAGCTAAACAAGTAGTGGTTGTAGTCTATACAGCAGTAATTCATATAGTATAGCCTACTGCTTTGGCACTAACGGTTGATAAGCGACAAGCGAGGTTGATTTCACATACACTACTTCGACGTTAGCTAAATAGAAAATAGCATGGATAATTTACAAAGGCTTTAAAAACACAGCAGGAGCCCAAGACAATTATAAAACTTGTCATTATTTCAGTACAGTTCAATTGGTTTTATTTTCATAAACGGTTATCAACCGTTGGTGCCAAAGCAGTAGGCTATAATATATGAATTACTGCTGTATAGACGACAACCACTACTTGTTTAGCTAGAATAAACTCAACAAAGTTATCGTTAGCTGGCTAACTGACGTTATTTTGCCGCTAAACTGCACGATATAAAACGGTGGCATTTTTTTCCTACAAGCTACAAAACTTTTTTTTTTCTTCTGTGACTTCAAATTTGGTTCACAGTTACGTGGATATTTTTTACAAGTGTAAATTTGATTCACAGTTACGTGGATATGTTATACAAGTGTACATTTGGTTCACAGTTACGTGGATATTTTATACAAGTGTAAATGTATGCACACAAGCACAGATTTTTTTTCTGCAAGTGCTCACATCAGGTTTTCACGCTCTCGCATTTTGCACCATATCTACCTTCATATAAATGCCAATAACAAACAAACCTATGTAAGTCTGGATAACATCTGTAATTTATAATATACAATATTACATTTGACAAGACATTCTGGAATGAGCCAACAAATTCAAGATTCAAGGCTTTTATTGTCATTTGTACATAGCTATATTTCAATGAAAAATGTAGGTCACAGGCTCCTTCAACGGTGCAACATAATTAAACAAAATAGTTAAAATAGTACAAGTAATACAAATAAATAAAAAAAGACTATTGTGGATTAATCATCACCTGAGTAATATCTTGCATCTTATCAAATCAAATGCTCTTGAGGCAGGATATTGGGAAAGAGCTTAAAGCCTCATTTTAAAGTATTTGGCATGAACTAAAGACTAGACACTTACGGCCCCTACACACGGCGGCGTGCGTTGCCGCTTCAACGCTTCTACCCATTCACTTTGAATGGGGTGACGTCACGATTCGCCGAACTGCATTCTGGTAGTAAAGCGTAGCTTCTCTCGAGGTGCTCGCTGCAAAAGTAGAGCAATGTTCTACTTTTGCCGCCTCGACGGAGGCGTCAGCCAATCAAATCCCTCGTATGTAAATCTGACAGTACAAGCAGTAGCCAATCAAACCGGGTGTATGTTGGGAGAGCCAGACCGCAGTTATTTCCCATATGTCAACAAAAGGAGGAGAAAATGATCGTGGCGGTAGGGAACATACAGGGATACAAACCGGAGGAGCCAGGCATGGGGGGAGGTGGCAGAGGCAGTGGGGGAAACTGGTAGGTGTTCGCTTGTTTGGGGAGTTTATATCCAGTGTATTTCGTTTGAATGGACAGCTAGCAAGCATAGACAGTATATTTAGCCAGCATGGATGTAGCATGAACGCTTTGCTTTGTATGTCCGGGGCGGGACATTCATGTGGTTGGTTGTTGGTCGGGCTGCTCGCGTTGATTCCCCAAGCTCAAGACACGCCCACCGCCAAGCGGTAACGCACGCCGCCGTGTGTATGGAAAGGAAAGCCACGAGCGCATTACAAAAACATTCTTATTTTTTTAAAGAATCTTTCATTTAACTGAGAATCATACGCAAAAGTGAATGTGTAAACACAGACTAGCAGAAAACTCCTGGACAGCATCAGTGTAGTAATTCAAGTATAAAGTGTTTGGACTATGCAGTGCTGACGCCACTTAAATATGAGAGGCCTGACGGTTAGGGAACTACTTTTGGAAGCAACAATAACAGTGGCACTAGTAATAATAGTAGCCTTTCTGATGCAAGGCAAAAAGTTTGTCAATTGTGTTTTTTTATTAGAGTGATAGCCAACATAAGTCACATTATTCTCTGTTTTACACTCTGTATAACTTGATGACATGAGGGAAAAACCTAAAGTTAATATAGAAGCACAGAGTTCTATAATACAGGTCACATCGACGGGTCTAACTCACTCAAACGATGGCTTGTCATTCATCGTGATTTACTGTCATGTCTTACTCTGATTGTACGATGGCAGGCGTTTCTGTTTTTAGCAAGAGGTTGTTGTGGTTCATTTTCTTCTGTGATGGCTTTCTTGGGCTTTCGAGCAAACCCATCACAATTTATATTTCATGGAAACATTCTGAACTCTTTTAACCTGCTTCTTCAATTCACATATGATTGAATGCTACTATTATTTCATTTTTTTTTCAGTCACAGAATTGATAGAGCAAACATTCTACCCTTAGGTGGGAGTTTACTTTTAATTATCTGTGAAAGTCTATTTCCAGAAGTCACTATATGCCGTCCTACATGATAGAGTCACAGGTTGACTATACCAGATTTGAGTGGGGTTTACTTGTGTGTTCCTCTGCAGTGTGATGCAAGCTCCTTAGGACATCACAATGATAATATTGGTGATGGCATATGAGGTTTCTCTAGCTGGTGAAAGCTGTTTTAAAGAATGTCAACAGTGGATTCTATTATCATCACAACATTAAGTTAAATGGCTCTGTGTACATCCAACCCGGTATCCAAGCATTGCTGTGTTCTTGTAACATATACATATAGTAATTGTTGTCAGTGCGGGATGTATTTTATGTAAAACTAATTCTATAACTTAACTTTAAATGTTTAAAGCTAGGGTAGGCAATATTTCATTACACAATTATTGTACTCTCCACCAAGAAACTGAAGGTACCAAAATACCCATACTGGATATACATGAATAATGATATACTTGCTATATGCACACATTGAAACTAAAATAAAAGTGTTCAGAAAGAAGCTGTGGAGCAGACCATTTATGTTTCTCCTGTCCTGTAGATATTGAGATATTCCACTGGATAAGGGAGACACTTTGAAATGCTGCTGCTGCCACGTGAGAAGTCAGAGGATTATCAGAGGGAGGAGGTTTCGTCCACTGAGGCCAAGACTGCCAGTACAACATTTCAAAGCAGTCCATCTTAAGCTGTTGCGATATTTCATTCTGGACCAAACTGGCAAACAGCTATGTGCATACTGATTGCATTTGCAGTATCTTCACTGCGGTGTAAACGTTTATATCTTTGTTTTGTTTCTGTAAATCATCATCATATAATTTTCATCATGAGGCTTGATTATTTCTATTCCGTAACACATTGTGCCGAATAATTTGCCAATTTATATTTGTTACATAATGGCAAGCTTTACATGACGAAAACTGAAGGAACATTTGCTGAATCAAAAACATTTTTAATGAAAGGTGATCATTTAAGTTTAAAGTAAAATGTAAGTGGGCCACATAATTAAAGTCATGGGAATTGCATCTATAAAGAAATAATCTTATTTACATTGATTATGATACAGGTTGAAATCATGTCTCTGTAAATGACTATAGACAAGATGCATTACTAATTTAAAAAGTGTATAATACGACTACTATTGCTCTACTTTTACCACTCTTGTTGTTGCTTTTCTGTGAAAAGTGAAACGTCTATCAAACAGTTGTCAATTTCAGTTGTTACTGAATGCGAAATCAGTTATCTGCAGGCATTTCCATTCCCGTCACCATCTCGATTACTTGATTACTACGTGTTGATACAAATATGAATCTACTTTATTATTCCTTATCAGTAAAGCATACACTAAGAGATTGATTGTCAGAAGTTATGCTTGTGTGTCTATTCGTACAGCGTTTAATGCAGGCCAGAAAATGGACAACACAAAATGAAAATATGACAATATAGTAGAGCATTGAATAGGAGAGAGCAAAGGGAGACTGTCACAAGATAACCCATTTGCAATCTCAATATCAATGCATATTTCATAATAATTACCTTTTTTATTTTCCCTCATTCATCATCACATACTCATTTTTGGTGGAGCTCTGCCCCCTGGTGTAATACATTATGTTTTAATAATTCATTATCCACATTTATGTTTAGTCCATCCTGCTCGACTACAAGACAGTGAACATTTAGGTAATACATTATTCATTTTAATTAACTTAAGGTCCAAGGCAAAACCAGATCAATTTGAATTGAGACCAAAACATTGATGTTTCAAGACCAGTTTTCAGATCAATACTTGAAACACTCCAGCCCTTAGATAAATTATATATATCACAGTTTGCCTTAAAACCATCAATTATCTTGGTGAAATCCCGGAGTTTTCACGGAATGTAATGGCTGTAATGTTGTCTTCTGTTTTGTTATGCAACAATGAAGAAGTGTGCGTGATTACAGTCTACCACCTAGTGGCCAAGTTGTCTACCTACACCCAAGTCTGCAGAGTACATGGGACTCTCACTCTGGAGCTTGGTAATGAAGGTAATCTCATGATAACATTGACAATGACATTTAAAAAAAAGTTTGCTTTTAAATTGATATGCCCTGCAATATTATTAGATGGTGATAAACTGGAGACTACTTATGCAAATACTTTTATTTGATTCAAACACTTTGAAATATTAAGATTATAAATTCCAATTTACCTATATAAAGATCTATGCACACCTCCATTACTTGTTTCAATACAAGGTGACCTGTATTTCAGAACGTATGTTTAAACAAATCAGTTATTATAAAATGGTTTAAAACTACCCTTTGTATATGGCTTGTTGATATCATAACGCAAAACTCAAGGATTTCTTCAGTGGCAACACACTAGTTGTTCTGGTTAATTGCATTTTCAATTCATTAAACACAGTTTATTCAGCTATTTCTGTGTATCAACATCATCTCTCATCAGTGTCTAGACTTTACTGATAAGATAATGGGAACCTCATTGACAATTGGATTAAACTGTTTAATCTTCCTTTCATTAACATAAACTCAGGAAAATATGAATGGAATAACTTAATTGACATCATGAATAGAGAACAAGAGTGCCTTTGGGTTATGATCTTATTGAAGGAGTACTTAAGCCAAGATAATTATTGGTTTTACTGGTATGATGCTGCTTTTTATTCAAGTATCTTGTCATGACAGTGGTTACTCTGAGCGAGAAAACGTTTTTTTACAGTCACTCACACTGAAAACGGAGTCATTAATACATTAGTTATATAAATAAAGAGTAGCTGTCTTTATACTGTAAAATAAAAATGCAGATTAAGCCAACCAAGTCCAAAGAAAATGCATCTATATTTAATTTGGTGGTTCTCTATTGATCTGCTCATTAACTTCATTTTATATCTATATTTTTTACATTCATTTATACAATATGGAGATTTGTGGTGGGAACTTCCTCTTGCTTCCGTATAGATTTGAAATGTATCATTTTGTTATTATTAAGAGTGGGCCTCGTCATGCTGCTTCCCTGATGGCTTCCACAGGATTGTAGCTGACATCCTCGTGGATTCATCTTCTTATTACAGACACATGCATTTCCTAACATTCAGTCTATATGCTGTAAAATGTATTATCTCTTCGATTTACACACGGCATCTATTGCACGTCTGTCCGTCCTGGGAGAGGGATCCCTCCTCTGTTGCTCTCCCTGAGGTTTCTCCCATTTTTTCCCCTTAAACTGTGGGTTTTTCTCTGGAAGTTTTTCCTTGTACGATGTGAGGGTCTAGGTTGTTTTTCTCATACTGATATTCTGAACAATCTGTGCTGTTGTATTTGCTGTAAAGTGTCTCTACTGTAGGCTATTTTTTATTTTATGTACAGCACTTTGGCTCGACCAAAAATCGTTTATAAATGTGCTATATAAATAAAACTTGATTTGATTTGATTTGGGCTGTGTATGATTGCTCAACATCTTTTTCTCTGTTAAAGTATGTTTGTGTGTTATACATATTTGTATATGTGTTACATACATATTTGTATACATGTTTTTATACATCAAACAAAGAATCTAATCTGAATACTCTGATTATCTGGCTTGCTGTCACTCTCCTTAAACTCCTTAGAGGTTTCTCAATACTGTAATTTCCCCTCCTCGACTCCTCAGTCCTCCGGATGTGACCCAGAAATGGATTTCAGCGCGCCATGTTGAAGAGAGACATATCCAGGGGCGCCGAAAGGGGATGAAAAGTTACGACGATTCTAAGGGCCCGTGACTGACAGGGGCCCCAAACAAATTTGGAACATTAAGAAAACAGTTTAAGTCACCTTTCATCAATCATCAACAATTAACATTAATATAACGTTAAATTGATAATGTACTCACTAAACTTACGATTCATTTCACTTTTTTTCTTCCAGAAGTTAATTATACAAAGCCTCTGTACACCCCCCTCTATTTACATGTAATGGTTTGGTCCTGCCTCCAAACACTGTGCGGCACCCGGCAGCACTGCACTTTCTGGCAGAGAGTGAGAGCATGTGAGGAGGGATGCTAGTACTTACATGTGTACGATGTCTCAACGACTAACAAAGTCAGGCTTTCAAAAAAGAAAATAAAGGAGAGAAAGACAAGAGAGAGGGACTAAAGGGCGACAGTATGTCACCCAGTTTTTCAAAAGAAAAGGTGGGTGTGGTCCATGAGTGGTGGAAATGAGTCTCTTAGCTAAGCTTAGCCCATTGTAAATAATAATTGTAATGTTTTGCAGACATTAAGTACCCTACTGTTAATATATTCACAGAAAATATAGAGGTTTTTCATTTCACTCCTCTTTTAGCTGACATTTAATAAATGCAGGTACGTTTTTAGCAGCTATTCATATTAAATCAGTTGCCCCCTCCCCCCCTGGTGCCAAGACCAACAGATCCATATTTAGGCTTAGCAGCCCTGTCCCTGTCCCTGTCCCAGCCCTGTCCCCCCATAAGGCTTTGCAGTCTTGCCATGCTGTCCATTGAAAGCCAGTTGGCTAGAAAGCTGGACTTCAAGAACTTGATCAGTGACTTTGCCTGTAAGAAGGCTAGGCGCTGGGCTCTTGGTGAGTAAGGCTGAGCAAGGGCTCGTAATAACTATTTTATAAATGATAATATTGGTGTTAATGTTCACTTTATTTTAATTTAAGTTATATTTATTTTGATTTATGAATGTTCCATTCAAAAATGTCATTAAAAAGGCATGTACACCATAAAAGATGACTATTGAGGTCTATTGTCAGGAATGTTAGTGTTATATCAAATAATGAATTCTACTGCAGCAGAATGTTGCACGTCTGCACAGTGTTATATTTTCACCGCTGAGTATCAGTAAATATTGTGTGGTTAGTATTGGAATACAAGATAGATGCAAGCCTGTACAGATAGAGTTATTTAAAGCATAAACGGGTTGGTTGGGTTCTGGAGGTGTGGTTACAGCATTGTGCTTGGTTGGCGTGGCCTGGGTCTGGTGGTGGGGCCCAATGTGATATATTTTCATGGGGCCCAAAATCCCTGGCGGCGCCCCATGACATATCTAATTTCTCTAAATGCACATCAAGGACCGAGCATCGAGGAGGCTCTCTGGAGGAGCTCTAACCGAGGAGACACTGATGGGTCCTCCACGGATGGATTTCCGGGAACGGTGGAAGCGTTACGCACGGCCGGACTTATATCAGCCAATGACAGCTCTGCATGCATCCCCTGGATATTATTTTAGTAACCGCTTGAACGGCACGCGATGTTTACAGTGAGAACAGCTGTGAGGTCCGTGCAGAAAGCAGAGCAGTGTGTAAAATATATATCACTCAGTATAACAGGCCCACATTACTCTTGTATGCTGTAGTTTAGTAGATATCTACAAACAAAGAGTCGATATTTTTCTAAGACCATTTAGTGCATCACATAATAAAATACACAATGGCTGTAGCCTGATATGCTTTAGGAGCTGTAGGTGTGTGAGGTAGGCCTACAGTGTGTAGGTGTGTGTGTTGTTTCTTTCAAGATAAGATCCAATCTTCCTATTCCAATCCTAAACAACTATTTTCCATCTTCTCCACCCTCTTGGACCCCCCCAAAGCCCGTTCCCCCTCCTCCCTTCTGTCAAGCAAATTTGTTAACCACTTTGAAAAAAAGGTTGACGATATTCCCTCTTCTTTTTCTGACTCACCTCTACTCACCGCCGGATCACCTGAGCCACCTTCAACCGGCACACTAACCTCCTTTTCCCCTCTCTCTCCAAGTGAGGTTCTTACCCTCATTACCTCTGCCCGCCCTACCACCTGTCCTCTGGACCCTATCCCTTCAAACCTCCTTCAGACTATCGCTCCTGATATTCTACCGTTTCTCACCCATTTCATCAACACTTCTCTAACTTCTGGTCACTTTCCAAACAGTCTCAAGGAGGCAAGAGTAAACCCTCTCCTGAAGAAACCCACTCTCAACCCGTCTGATGTTATAAACTACAGGCCTGTCTCTCTCCTCCCGTTCCTGTCTAAAACACTTGAACGCGCTGTCTTTAAACAACTCTCCTGTTATCTCCATCAGAACAACCTTCTGGATCCGCACCAGTCTGGTTTCAAGGCAGGTCACTCCACAGAAACTGCCCTCGTTGCTGTCACTGAGGAACTGCACACTGCTAAAGCAGCCTCCCTCTCCTCTGTCATCATCCTGTTGGACCTGTCTGCTGCATTCGACACGGTGAACCATCAGATCCTCCTTTACACTCTCCAAGAACTTGGAGTATCAGGCTCTGCACTTTCCCTCCTCACCTCATACCTCAAAGACCGCACCTACAGGGTTACTTGGAGAGGGTCTGAGTCCGACCCTTGTCAATTAACTACAGGGGTCCCTCAGGGCTCTGTTCTTAGTCCTCTCCTCTTCTCCCTGTACACAAACTCGCTCGGATCTGTCATTAGCCCGCATGGTTTTTCATACCACTGCTACGCTGACGACACCCAATTAATTCTGTCCTTTCCCCGCTCAGAGACCCAGGTCGTCGCACGCATCTCCGCTTGTTTAGCTGACATCTCTCAGTGGATGTCCGCTCATCACCTCAAGCTCAACCTTGACAAAACTGAAGTGCTTTTCCTTCCGGGAAAAGATTGTCCCTCTCTTGACCTAACTATCAACATCGGCCCCTCTGTTGTTTCCCCGACTCAGACTGCAAGGAATCTGGGTGTGATCCTAGATAACAACCTGTCGTTTACTGCAAACATCGCTGCTACAACCCGCTGCTGCAGATACACGCTTTTCAACATCAGGAAGATACGCCCCCAGCTGACCCAGAAATCGACGAAGGTTCTGGTCCAGGCTCTCGTCACCTCACGCCTAGACTACTGCAACTCCCTCCTGGCTGGTCTACCTGCATGTGCCATCCGACCTCTGCAGCTCATTCAGAATGCAGCGGCTCGTCTGGTCTTCAACCTTCCAAAATGTTCCCACACCACGCCGCTCCTCCGCTCCCTTCACTGGCTTCCGGTAACTGCTAGAATCCACTTCAAGACACTGGTACTTGCGTACCATGCTGCGAATGGATCTGGCCCTTCCTACATCCAGGACATGGTTAAACCGTACATCCCAGCACGTGCTCTACGCTCTGCATCAGCCAAACGGCTCGCTGCACCCTCGCTGCGAGGGGGACCCAAGTTCCCATCAGCAAAAACACGTGGGTTTGCTATCCTGGCTCCAAAATGGTGGAATGAGCTCCCCATTGAAATCAGGACCGCAGAAAGCTTACACACCTTCCGGCGTAGACTGAAAACTCATCTCTGTCGACTCCACTTCGAGCGATAGAATGACTAACAAAGAACTGCTAACAGAGCACTAATACTAATAAAGGACTGGCTTATCTAAAGCCAGTTGAGTAGCACTTGAAACGATTGGCTCTTTGAAACCTGATGTTCTTATATGATTCTGTTTTCTTCAAGGTTGTGTCTTCCTGGTCGAATGTACTTATTGTAAGTCGCTTTGGATAAAAGCATCAGCTAAATGCAATGTAATGTAATGTAATGTTGTACAATGCGTACGTAGATGCGGCGGACAGACGGGTATCAGTTGGTTTGGTGTCCTATGCTTACTTTTAATACTTGTAAATACAACTTTTGGCCCGTAATTTCAATTCCCCATTTCAGCGACCAGAGTCTGATTGTGTTAAGTATGAGAGCACTCTCATAATAACGTGTTTGATTCTGAAATTGTATATTTATATAAATATATGTGTGTATATGTCCGCATCTGTAGCCTGTTATTGTCTCATTATACCGCACTGTGAATGAATTCAAAGTAAATATATAAGTCGTCATGAACACATCTGTCCATCAGACAGAGTGCTGTGCCTCCTGTCATCATTGATGGACGTCTCTTTAAAATGACCGCTCAGAGGAGAGGAGTTCTCATTTCTCTAACCGCCTGCTGCTTCCCCTCCTCTCTCCTCGGTTCCCCTCCTCAGTCCTCCGCTCGCATCTCCTGTGGGCGGGACTAAGTATTGAGGATAGGAGTCGAGGAGGGGAAATTAGAGTATTGAGAAACCTCTCTTGTGTCAGAGACTCAAACAACAACAAACACAAACTAAAATCAAATAAAAGAAAAGCCATTTTTCCCCTCAGTTTATAGACGTAGACACCGTTTTTCATTCTTTATCTCTCAGCCTCTCCCTATTAACGACACTTGTAAAGGGAATTATTAGGCTGTTAATCTCAGGGCAGTCAGGAAGTTCATCACATTCATTATGGTTGCTAAACCCAATGTCCTGCTTTACAGATGAGGTGATGTATCAGTTAGACATACGTTTTAACATCCCAATGTTGTAAACACTGTCCATGGACTTAAAAAAACTAATTTAAGTTTGCTTGAATAAAACCTATGTACCCAAATAAATACTGACTAGGGATACGTATTGTAACCCAGCTTCTATGAGTATAGGCGCAGCCCTCTAAGGCTATCGCTATTGGGTAAACCCCACTGCACGTGTGCAGCACTGACAGACTTATTCCACGCCCACCTACGACGTGGGCCCCACCTCCGGGCTCACTTCCGTATAAATAGGAAGTAGGCCCTACAATCCGCTCCCACAGCTTTTCTTCAGCTATTCGCGGCACCAGTGGGGCCCGAACCTTAGAGGGCTGCGCCTATACTCATAGAAGCTGGGTTACAATACGTAACCCTAGTCTATTTCGTATAAGGCTTCACCCTCTAAGGCTATCGCTATTGGGTTAAGGGCGAAGCAGGATGTAGTCTACGCCCCACTGGTTCCATCCGTTACCAGAAGCACAAAACACACCTACTCAGTTAATAACCCATGTCCATTTCGCCGTGCGTAAATGGAGCATCACGTTCCCAGGGAATATAGCATTAAAAAATGAATATTTCCCCATCAAGGAACGAAGGTAGGCTTACTCGGCTACCTGTCGTTTAAAAAGTAGAGTTTTTTTTTCAAGTCTTACTTGTTAAAAACGATCAAGAGAGGGGAGCAACGGCCGCGTTCTACATGCTGACAGGCAGGAGAGAGGCCTGCAATTTGGAAAAACCCCGATATTCCTCAATCTGGCAGACTATTCAGTACTGAGTGTGTCAGAGAGGAATGGGAGACATCCCTCAAATAAAAACGAATAAACGAACAGGGTGAAGACCAAGATGCAGCAGTGCAAATGTCTTCCACTGTCATTCCTCCGAACAATGCCGTAGAAGTTGATATTCCTCTGGTGCTATGTGCTTTAATGTTTTCCGGTGGATCCAACCCAGAGGAAACATACGCCTGTGACACCGCCTCACCCAGCCAGTGTGACAGGTGCTGTGCAGATAGAGGCTGCCCTAATGAGCGCTCTCTATAATGCACAAACAGACGCTGGAATTTGCGTAACGCAGCCGTGCGTGTAACATAGCATGAGAAGGCTCATAAACAGGACCCTGAGGCGGGTTTATGCTCCAACTTGTGGAGGTGTGTGCAGTGTTTTTCACCTCCTGCGTACAGCCGTGCTAGGCTTAATACGACTGTGTGTAGGCACAACTGAGACAGAGGAAAAATTGCGCTGCTTGTTACCCGTAAGGATAGAAGCGGCCGATTTAAATGTCAAGCCCTGCTGTCTTATAACCGACTGGTTAAATACCGCAGGCTTATACAGCGAGCCTAGCTGTTTGCTAACCGTTCGATTAGAAACAGCTGGCTCCACCAGCGAGTCCCTCTGTCTATTAACCGACCGGTTAACAGCAGATGGATTTTGCAACAAGTCCCGCTGCTTTTTAATCAATAGATTAATAGCAACCGGCCTGACTAGTGTGGGGGATACGTGAGACACAGGTACTACAGACACACTGTTGAGATTTGAATCATTTTTATTGACCAATCTCTCTTCCCACATAACCCCCCCAAAGAGTCATCTTCTGTTTTGCTTCCTCGGAGGTTCTCTCGGAGGAGCAGACCAGGAGCAGGGGTTCTTCCTTTCCCTCCGACTCGCCGCCTGCAGATCCTGTCTCTGCGGCGGAGGAGCGGAGACCTGGGACGGAGCCCCTGCCGCTGCCGAAGGGCGGTGCTGACGCCGTTGCTGCTCTCGCCGTTGCTGCTCTCGCCGCTGCCCGCTCTGCCCCCGTTGAGACTGTAGCGGGGGCTGCGGATGCTGTCGCTGTGGACGTTTGTCCTGTAGCCAGCTAGCATGATGCCTTATGTCGTCTGCTTGCTCTGAAGCAGACTTCATACCTTCCACCATGGCATGGAACTGTGGTCCAAATAGTCCGTCCGGACTAATTGGAGCCTCTAGAAGATCTTTTCCTGCACCCTCCGGTATATTCCCCTGCTGTAGCCAGAGATACCGGTGGACCTGTGTCGCCCATGCCGCAATCTGCGCCTGCGAGACTGCGACTGCTGCGCACAGGGTGAGTGCAGTACTGGCCGCCTTGCCTATCTCCTCAGCCTCCCCTGAGGACATAGTTTTAGACTGCTCCGACATTTCCACCATGGAGTTTGTCAGCAACGCTATGTTATTTGCCGCCGCTGACGCCTGGAAAGCACACTGGTGCATCCGGTCCGTCTGTTTGGCGACAACCCTGTTTTTGGTGGCAGCCAGCATGGGTTGCCGTCCGGAAACCGAGCTGGCCTGCCTAGCCCCAAAGAATGCCGTGAGGTTCGGCTCTAGCGGAGGCACGGTCGGGAAACCCACGTCCGTGAGTCCCTCCACTCTCGTGAGAGGCACGTATGTCCCTATCGGAGACCTCATGGCTCCAGGGTCCGCTGCCGCCCCCTCCTGGTACTTCCTTATGGCCGGGAAGCGTGGCCAGACCGGGTCCCTCCTGACCCTGTGTACCCGGGAGAACACCCCGGACATATCATCCGGCGGCGAGCTCTCCTGAGCTAGGGGAACGGGGAGATTTCTCCAGGCGGGGAGAGATAATGGGGGAATCACCCGTTGATCCCTGTATGGAGGGGACGTAGTCATCCGACTCGTGCCCTCCACTCTGATCCAGAAAATCAATGGCTTTGTCCCCGGAGTACTCCTCCCGGACGTGCCAATCGTCCTCGGCAGCTGCAGCAGCAAGAGCGTCCGCTCTTTGCTGTCTGAGGGCCAGCGGGAGACGGGCACAATGCGAGCATGCTACCCCGGGAATGAGAGCAGCGTTCGCATGCTCTATTCCCAGGCAGGACTCACACTGTGAGTGCCTGTCAAAGCTCATGATGTAGCCCGACCCGCACACGAGGCAATCCCTGACACAGCCTTGACTTTCCTGTCCAGTCTCCATGTTAGAAAAACAAAGCTTTTTAGGAGGAATCTTTGTTTTTCAGAGGTAGCTCTCAAAAGAACCGTTTTTGCCTGTCAATGCTTTTGCAACGGAGTGCTGAAGAAAAGTAGGAGCGGATTGTAGGGCCTACTTCCTATTTATACGGAAGTGAGCCCGGAGGTGGGGCCCACGTCGTAGGTGGGCGTGGAATAAGTCTGTCAGTGCTGCACACGTGCAGTGGGGTTTACCCAATAGCGATAGCCTTAGAGGGCGAAGCCTTATACGAAATAGAACTGACTGCTGCTGTCACACAAACATTTTAGGTTAAACTAACAAAGTAGTCTTAGTACTATAATACAAAGTCAACAACATACATTACAAGTCATACACGTCTTGAAACAATTTATTGTACTCTCTCTGAAGAATTATGAACCCTCATATAACATTTTTTTTTTTAATTGAAATTACCTTTATTTTACAGTTCAGGTTGAAGTTGAAATCTACATGTACTTCCATGGTTCAGCCTGTTGAGGCCCTGTCTCTCTGCTAGCACTCTGTACCTCTAAGAAGTGAGCTCTATTAAAATATAATAAGCAGTAAATAAACGAAAAACCACACCTGTCCACTGTATTTTCTTCCCCTTACACTTTTGACATATCAAACTTTACATAAGTTACAGTAACCCCTCAGCCAGACACATTAGTTTAAGATATTCAATTACTTACCTCATTACAAAAATACAATTATAAGAGGCCAGTCTTCAACAAGATATGGGTGTGAGAACTGTGAGTTATGGGAACGTTTAAGAAAATGTATGCAGTTTTCCAATCTGCCTAAAATATGCTAGAGCAATATTTGTTTAAGCTACCTCTCAATGTTCTGGTAAAATCTACACCTTTCCAAAGCTAAACAAATAAAACACATCAGCCATGCCTGAACATAATTAAAGGTGTATAAGGTAAACTCCTTTCGGGCCAAAAATATGAACAGATATAATATATTTTAAACATCTCAATTACAATATTAAATGGTTACGGTGTTGTAGGTTATTCCTTTCCAGTTACAATTGGATAGTGTCATACAAACCAATGCCAGTGTTATGATAAAACAAATAGTACTTATTAAAGCAATCTCAATTGTAATGCGTAATAGATGAAGATTATCAAATTCCACTAAAGATTACATTTGTCAAAACTCTCGCATCAATTTACTTTTTAAGATTTCAAAAGCTTGGAAAGTGCTCGCAGGCACCAATGTGAAACAAGCAGAAAGTCTCTTGATATTTTAAACAACACAAACTGTCTCTGTGTGTATGTGTGGCCAACACATCCTCACTCCCAGGTCGGCCTATGTTGACGTTATGTCAAGTCCCCTATGTCGGCTTTTTCCAACGCAAGGGGGGGGCCTTAGAGTCCATTTCCAACGCAAGGGGGGGGCCCTTAGCGTCCATTTTCAGCTTTCCGGGATGTCCATATGCTTCTATGGACGCTCATGGAAGCACGGCATTCGTTTGTGTCGACTGCCCTTAAAGGCAATGTGAGCGTCCATTCTCATTGGATAACGGAGAATTGTACACCCGGAAGTTGATTGATTGATTGATTGAAAAGTTTATTAACAGCTTGTATATTGGGTACTGCTCAAAAAATACAATTGTTAAGGGGATGCAGACCAGAGAAAGACTTTCGTCTTGTAAGTAAGTAAGTATTCCCCTTACTGTCGATTGATTTTACAGTGATATCTGCACTACTCATCGACTAAAAAACACCAGATTATCCTTGTTAATTACACAACATTGATTGGTTTAAATTGTGTGCAATGCTTTTGTATTTTTCCCCTTCGATTCGGAGAAACAAATATATTTTTCAGAGTAAAGGATGGCAGAAGACACTACACTACCCATAATCCCCAGCTATCGTTTGGACTACACCATGTGCTCTGTTTGACTTCACGTGATCTTCAAATTTCTCCCTGCAGAAAAAAAAAAACGGTTCGGCTGCATTAAATATTACATATCTGCCGTAGTTCTGTATGTATAGAGCCCTGATGATAAGACCTCTAGACAAACATGAGGAACTGAAAACGTGACGTGGATCATAAATATATCAGCCATTAAACAACATCTTACATTTATTTTCACACAATACGTCTCCTTGCAGTATCAACACTAATTCGGCTGACTTTTATATTTGATCCAATTGGTAGATAGGCTGTATTTACACCATAAAGGTGCACAGCTGATTTAACCTAGTGGTTAAAGCATGTTATTGAATTTCATTATTTTTATTATTAGATATTAATAGGATCCCTATAAAGTATATTCATTACTCGTTATTCTCTACTAATAGTTAATTAAAGACTGTATATAATGACTATTTTGCACATCCCTTTCAAGATTTCAAGATTTTCTAAGGTTTATTGACATATCATATAGGCCTACACAACGATAGTGTAGTTATGCATTGAATGAAAAACTTGGGTCGCAGGTTCCTCAATAGTGCATTACCAGACATCTATCAATATTTGTGCATACCTCCAGCAATGTTAACTATGTTGAAGCACTTATTTTAACTGATATTATACATAATGTATTATACTCTTATAAGACGTATGTAGATATTTCATCTCCGGCCTTGTCAGGTATTGAACAATCAATAAATAAAGAACACAGAATTGTTAAATATAAAACACAGAATTTGTGTGATTATACTAAATTATTTACAAATAAACACCACTGCATATTTAACTGTTACACATGCTGATGTAACGCAAATGTTCCAACTTGAGATCAATAAAGTATATCTTATCTTAAGATGATCGATGGCTACTGCCATATTTTCAAAATGTGCCTCTGAACCTTAACAAGTGCATGTTTCAGGCGTATCAATTAATGTAATGTAATGTAATGTTATCAATTAACAACAGGAGGGGTCACAAACATAAGACCAGCTGTTAAATAAAGCTCTTCTGACTTTAGCTGGCATGTGTGTATATATATTAATGCTGCCCATTATGGGCACAAGCAATTTTCACCCATTTATTAATTATATGTTTTAAATGTGAGTGTTTCCTATCCCCTAAACCTCCAGGGATGTACACAGTTTAATACTGGCAACTTCTTATTATGGGAAATACGAAAACGTCTTTTAAAACTACAACTCCCTGTAGAGACGTGCCATAGATAGAGAACATGTTGCGAAACAGAATAGCCAGCATGTGTAGTTCGGGGGACGGGGTGGGGGAGGGGGGGACGCGGTGGACCTGTTCAAATCCAGTTTTGGACAGTCTGCCGTGGTTCCATCCCATTTCAAGTGCTGTTCGACGCTTTAATACTTTAATAAAGTATATCAATCAAAAAAAAAATCAATCAATCTGCACACTCTCCAATCACAGAGCTTGAGGACTATCACGGGGTTTGTCAAACAGAGCACATGGTGTAGTCCAAACGATAGCTGGGGATTCTGGGTAGTGTAGTGTCTTCTGCCATCCTTTACTCCGAAAAAATATTTGTTTCTCCGAATCGAAGGGGGAAAATACAAAAGCATTGCACACAATTTAAACCAATCAATGTTGTGTAATTAACAAGGATAATCTGGTGTTTTTTAGTCGATGAGTAGTGCAGATATCACTGTAAAATCAATCGACAGTAAGGGGAATACTTACTTCCGGGTGTACAATTCTCCGTTATCCAATGAGAATGGACGCTCACATTGCCTTTAAGGGCAGTCGACACGAACGAATGCCGTGCTTCCATGAGCGTCCATAGAAGCATATGGACATCCCGGAAAGCTGAAAATGGACGCTAAGGCCCCCCTCCTTGCGTTGGAAAAAGCCGACACAGGGGACTTGACATAACGTCAACATAGGCCGACCTGGGAGTGAGGATGTGTTGGTGTGGCAGATAGGTTTGGTTGGATCCTCCATCATGGCTCTGCATGGGCACTGCTGTTCTCCACTGATACATTTCAGTTCCTCTGATCATATTCCACATCCCTATTCATACACACATCGCAGGCCAAAATCAGAATTTAAATTGTATTTTATTTTAAAATGCATTTACTATAGAGTTGAGTTGTTTGAAGCACTGCAGCACATCTCTTGAATTTGAAGATATTTTCAGCATTATCATATTCTCTTGGAGGAGATGCAATTTCTGAGCTGAAGTGACATTAAGGACTGAAAGTGCAGGGGATCTGGTCTTGCAGGCAACTTTTTTTCTGGGTTAATACTTCACTGAGAGGATGTCTATAATTATAACTCCACTACTGGACATAATTCAAATTACTAATGAGCTCGAGGATTAGCAGCGAGGTTCATGCTAATGGAGAAGTCATTCCACTCTGAGGCAGATATAAACCTCTCCAGGTGGTTTTAGCCTATCTTCAGCTATTTTGAAATCTGCTTACGTGCATTAAGCTAATGATCCCAAAACAGAAATAATTTTCCCTCCAAAACAACACAGAGTGAAACAGTTATTTCTCTCACAAAGTCATCCCTAATAGCTTACTAAAGTCTGTCAATTCTGCACTTCTTAAACTTGTAATGGTTAAGTGGAACGACAACCCAACATTAAAGAAGTAGGTCGCCAAATAAATGGTACAATTCCCATCTTCAGCTTCTCTCTGTCTTTACACAAAAATATTTCTAACAAGTGCCATTTAGGGAAGCGTAGCACCCTAACATTTTTAAATTAAATGCCAAAAGGTAAGTAGCACTGTCCCTTTAGTGTTGCCTGTATGTTTTGAAAAAAAAGCAGTAGCACCTGAGCTTCTTCTGAATATAATCAATCATATAGTTTTGTTTGTCCTGCTGTCATATTATTTCAAACTACACATCATATGTATATATCTCCCTATATAATATTTGATTTGATCAGGTAACACATTTAGTATGAAATGCACCAAAGGAGCACATTACAATACAGCTTTTAAGAGCACCACAAGATGGTGCCGGTATAAAAAAGAAAGAGATTCATATTAAAAGATAATAGCCTCTCTATTTTCTTTTTATTAGGTCCCGTAAACCAGAGATGTAGTACTCGAGTCCTGGACTCGGACTCGAGTCGGACTTGAGTGCCGATTTTCGGGACTCGTGACTCGACTCGGACTCGCGCACTGATTGACGCGACTCGGACTTGGACTCGTGAATTCTCGCACAGGATGACATGGACTCGGACTCGGACTCGTGAATTCCCCCCCCACGATGACTCGGACTCGACTTGTACATTGACGCTCCGACTTGAACTCGGACTCGAGCACATTTTCTCTGGAGTCTGATGTCCTCTATCCTGTATGGCGAGTTCACGTACTGGGCCCCGCTATTCCAGTCTAGAGATGTCTACAGACACACCCCGCATCATGCTGTATGCTTTCACACATTCTGCTTCCGCATTGGAAAAGAGCAGCGCAAAATGCTCGTTATGTGGAAACAATAAGAAGAGAATGCTCCGTAACACATTACTCTAAGGATCGAGTTCAGACATATAGGCTGTCTTGAACACTATCATCAGAGTAACGTGATCTAATCAATAAATAAAGATTCAGCCGATAACGAAAGCACATACTTAACATGCAGAATTACGTCATTTTGCATGCTAAGTAGCCATGTGCTTTCTGGGGATACATCTTTATCAGTAAACTGATTTAACCCGTAAAAGTTCCTTCAAAATAAGAGTCCCGATCTTATTACTATCAAAATAAAAGTGCAAAACGAAAACTTTACCATAGGAAAATATTGGCATACAAATATAATCACTTCTCTAAAAGGTAACTCATTTTAAATATAGTTTATTTATATATAATAATAATATTAATATTAGAAATATAATAATTGTAGCCAAACTCGCTTCACAGGAGTTCAATAGACAGGATAACAGCAATGTAGAGGAGCAGCTACATTTCAAAACATATATCCATGAAGATTAATACATGAAGACTTGTGACTCGGACTTGACTTGGACTCTTCTTAAGTGACTCGGAATTGGACTCGGACTCGAACACAGGTAATGATGACTCGGACTCGGACTCGACTTTGACACTCCTTGGGTGACTCGGACTTGGACTCGGACTCGACTACGACTCTCCCTTGGTGACTCGGACTTGGACTCGGACTCGAAGAGTGGTGACTCGAGGGTGACTTGGACTCGTGAATTGGTGACTTGACTACAACACTGCCGTAAACCAGGGATCTCATCGAAAAACGCAAAGTGCTGACAGCTGTTGGCACCATGGCAGCACTTGCCCATGTCAATTTTAACAGGACCAAAACCTTTAACTTTATTTTAATGTGTTTATTAAAAAAACTGTCAACACGATATGGCTTGTGTTTTTGGATTATTTATTCCATCATCAATTCAACCCTACTCCAATAACAAAATTCCATTCACTGTAATTAGTGAACAGCTTCACACTTATTAAGTCCTCTCAAGACCACAAACTCATCCAAACCACAATGCAAAAACTAAATACGAAAAAGCTGGCTCCTAGGTTTGTTTCCTATTAACTAAAATAATATGTGATATCAAATGGTTGCAATTTGTATGAAAAGGTGCATTGATGCAAGCATTGGCATAACAAATAGTAATCTCAGTAATTCAACCACCCATTTGCTCTCTGTTACTGCATGCCTTTTTTCTGTTTCACCTAACTCAAGCTATGCCAACATGCATTGGTTGAAAAACAGGGAAGCATCCCGGGCCAGTTGTTACATTAAAATACGAAATTATTGTCATGGTTTTACTCTCCTCTTTAACAGCGGGTTGTAGTTAATACTGTAACTGTAAGCATGTCACCTGCTGCTGCTGTATTCCCTTTAAAGAAAAACAACAATGTTGTGGTTAGGAGCATAATTGTAGAGCGAAGAACATGACAAACAGCTCACACAGCGTTATTATCATCCCTACCTATTTCCTTTATGTTAAACTGACATTTAAATTCTGACTCTTAGGTTGGCTTGTACTGCATAGTTGATTGATTCAATTTATATGCAAATCCATGAAAATAACATATCAATAATGTTCCACAAAAGCCCACCTCATTGGTGACATATTGCTTTTCAGACTGACCTGTCTTCAAACGATAATTAGATCCAACATCCCAGTGCATATCTCCCTCTAACATTCAGGGTGACAACATCACCATGACAACAGAACAAGGTGGCATACGACAAGCTTAGAAAAATGTCCATGGACACGCTCAGGTTTTTCCCTCAGTTGTTAAAGGGATTTCTCCTGCAGATGTTTGTTTTCCGCCTAATAAAACACACATATTTACACACTTATTCTGACAGCAGTTCACTATTACTGCAGAACCAAGACTTTGGAGTGAATAATTATAGAGGATTTCACAGCTTTCTCCCTTTGTGTTGATGGGCGATGTGAAGGGGACAGCTGTTGTGTCTTGTTCCTTCTCTGCCTCACAGGAAAACAGACCGAAGTCCCTGGGGGCACGGATGACATGTCCACCATTTCATGATGCAAACTGAAGTAAATTGCACGATATAGAAAGATACCAAGCATCAAAGAACTGTATTGAATATCCTACAAATACACATAACAGAATATCCGCTTGTCTAAATGCATTTTCAGTAAGAAAATGTTCTCTTTCAGTTATGAGACAGTGTTTTTGTCTATTTTTGTATATTTTAAAACTTTCTTCATGCTGTTTGGTTATTTCATTTCACAGACAGGTTTTGCAAGCACTTAGGTCAAGACAGAAAACTGAAATGCTCAGTTTTTATGACAAACTGAGACATCATTCAGCAGGAATCACAAGATTATTTCAGTTTCTCACCCCAACTAAACACACAATGCTCATTCCCCCACACTGTCTCTTTTCCAATGGTTTATTATTGTACATGCTCACAGGAATTTCCTGGCATGACTGAGGAAATATGTAAATAATTAATGAGCACAGTGCTGGGGAGAGAAGAGGCCTTTAAAAAGGGAGCATAATGTCATACACATGACATTAACAAGTGGACACATTAGGTTAACTATTATTACATTTTAAAAAGTCAATAATATTGTAAATGAAACGTGCTGTATCTGAGTCAAATGTATGTTTTTTCATCCGTCCATTGTTCACATCAAATTGTCTCTTTCTCTGAGAAACATAAGCACATGGCTTATTAACTCTCAGAATTACGGCTGCCAGACCTAGCGGAACCGATTGCCTAAAACAGGAGGATGTGCCTACTGATTGCCGGTGTTAAATCTTTGTAATTAAGGGAGTGTGTGCCTTTGGAGAAGGTTTGCCTTTCCCAAAATACAGCAAGACTCTCATTGACTTAATTCTAAAGGAAGATTCACACGTGCAAGATACTTGGGTTTCGGCCAACATCACACACCAAGCTTTTATTTCCCCCTTGCCCTTCAAGGCTTTTGTATACTCGCTCCAAATAGAGAAATTATGATATACTGCCATGAGACAACATAAAACATTATTATTCCTAATGTACAGGGATTCAGAAGGATGGGGTAAAGCTGTGCAGCTGGCTGTGTGGGTGTGAGACAATGAAGTGCTATCCAGGAAGTGGAGTTGGTGTAAATGATCCAATGCGTTTAAAGTTTAAACGCTTATCTGAAGCCAAAGCACTGCACGGTTTGTTTGCATGGAACTCATAGACAGCATTTTAGAAACCTGGAGAGCTATCAGGTTTTCCTTCACACATGGCTACTATTGGTCTAAAAAAAGCCCTAATATTCCTACATTGGTTTTGGTTGTTGGCAATGTTCGTACTGTACTTTTTCATCATTGTGCAAACTTGGACACTGGCACCATAATTACAGTTCTGTCTGTACATTATTCACAGTACTTTAGATATGTCTACAGTAGATGCAAAAGTGCAAACCACCTACATGAATTGCTTTCAAGACTCAGGGGTATCATATACAGCAGCTCCCACTCTTGACAAAGTGATGTTTACACCAGTTTATTATCACTGTTACAGTATCATCAATTTCCTCCACATATCTTTGCTCAGAAAATGTGTGTTAGTGAGCTGATTTGCACAACTAACTCCATAATTGTAAAGCAGATTTGTATATCAATGCATTCTCTTGTAGACTAAACAAGCCTTTGAGTTATATAAACAGAGCCACATCTAGGTAAAAAAAACAGTTTTGTGTAGTTAGAACTACTTCAAATATAATAATATAGAGCAGTAATATAGAGAAACACTTAGTTTTCAGTTGACATTAATTGGACAGGTTTTTGGACTGCTCTTAAATATCTATAATCTCCTTTTCTAACTGCAACACTGAATCATGGGCGGGTTGCTTCCATTAGTCTGTCGAGGAAATAAAAGTCCATTTGTGATTTACAGCTGTGGGCATCCGGCCAGCAGTAACATACTACAGCTTTCTCTGGAAATAAATGGAGGTTGTCGTTCTAGCAACAGCAAACTGACCAACCAGCTCTCACCGGGAAAAACAAAAGGGTTGAAACGGAAGAGTCTTCATTCTCTGCAACCTTTACGTAAGACAAACCGTACTACTGAGTGATTGATAATGATATTTGCTTGAGATGAGACATAAAGAAACCGTGGTATTATTCTGCTGAGGAAAGAGCACCTGGTAGATATGATTTTGCTTGTATTTAAGTTTAGTAGTGATAGATGAAGTATACCTTTGGAGAGAAATCAGCTTTCAATTTAACTTCAATGCCAAAACAGGCCTATTCATAAAGGTCAGCAAGAATAGCCACATGCAAAGGGGATGTTTTTGTGTATAGAATAGGGATTCTCAGCCTTTTGTGAGTTAACAGTGGGTTCACTCTTGATAGGAAAAAACGTTGTTTTCACTTGCTTTGTTATGCCCTGGAAAAGAGCAAATTACTTTTTCCACTGAGCTAATCTCCATCTCCTCCTGTCTCTCTCCGTCTGTTGCCTGTCAGTGTGTATGTGCTTGTCACGCTTGGTCTCTTTTAAGATTGGTGCGATTATACAGTATGATATAACGTTCCAGGCTTCAATGCTTGATTGAGATTAGCTGGTAAAACTTTAATAGTTATGGCTTTTTTTTTTATCAATAATGATGCCAGGAATGGGCAAGTGATTAGGTGCTGTCTGTCGTTTTTGCACGTAAGTGGAAAGGAAATGCGTTTATCATATAGCGTGTTGTTTGCCCAGTAACTCTTCAAACACTTGAGCTCTCACTGTTTCTTTGAGACAGTGATCAAGAGATGTGCCATTCAGCACTGCTGCAGAGTGATCTGTCTGCATTTGTGTAGAACTGTATTGTTGACTGGTGAGAGAACAATACATTAAGGTAGTGAATTGATCTTTCTGAGAAATCTCCTTCTCGCTTTATCCTGATGAAAGAAAAAAGCTTGACCTTGTTATCAAGAGGATGTAGTATTTTTCATTGCTGAGACTTTCCACATAAGAGTCAAGAATGAGGGATTCAAGCTATTTCCAATTTTGCTTCTGTTCTTTGCTTACTATTTGCGACTATGCATTGTGTCACGGAACACAATGCATAGTCCTCAATGAAATGTATTGTTCTCATATAGTAACAGCACTGCAGTTTTATTTTGCAATGGAAACACAGTGGCCCTCTGGTTAGCAGTTAAACTGTCTGGAGGTTCGATATAGCCCAGCAAGGCTGAACTCAGGGCGAAGCATTTGCTTTGAGACCTCCCTGGAGATCTGTTTATAAATGGAAGAAAGTCATTGAACATGACTTTGTTACAGTGTATATTTCAGATGAAGTGACAGTTCACACACCATAAAACCGGCAGTACTCAAGGCTGTGTGCCTCTAAAGGAGAGTGGCTGTCGAATGGCTCAGTCTTTGTCCCGCTTTTATTTGCCTCTGGCTTTATTAAGGTAGTGTGGCAAACATTAAAGCAATACAAGCATGTTGTGACATTTTTGATATTTAGTTAGTTTAAGAAGTGACGAGGTGATCTAGTTTCCATGGCAATTCTAATGAAAATGTGCTAAACTTAATGGAATTCGAGTTTATTGATTGGAATTATTACTTCTTAAAGTCTTGTGCTCAAGGATTTATTTGTAATTCCATAACATATAGACTTCCAGTCTTCATTTCCATGAATGTTGAACTAAACTAAGTGTGCACCAGTGTGCTTCCCTGCAAAAGTTAGCAAGATAAATATAAGAATGTTTCATGCTGTAAAAGTAAACATACTTAAAATACTGTTGATATGCAAATGTATTTTGGAGGTCATCTGTTAAGGGGACTGTTTTTTTTTTAATCTGAACCATACAACCCAGATAATTTGCACACAAGTATCTCTTCTTAACTGTTTTTTAGGTAGCTCAATTAGCCTAAGATTTACTTAGTGAACTAAATGACTTCAGGATTATGAAGCCAGGAAGCACATCTTCTTGCCATAGTGTTGCACATGCAATGGCAAAGAACACTGTTGAATAGTAGAGCATCATCAATTGAGGTTAGCTGTTTCCCTCGGGGTGTTTTTTTGTCTTCAACTACTGTCACAGTGGCAAGTTGGCAACATCTAGTGAATGTATCTGCCATTCATCATTTCAGCAATCCAGGAGCCCACAGTAAGGATGATTGAGACTGATGCTTCCAAGGACTGTCAGTGGGACCTCTATTGCCAATGTATGTTTAAGTAATCATGTTCAAAATCTGGAAAGGTACACAAACAAAGCTGAGTCAAGTAATCTTGATCATAAGTGTTGACATTTCTATTGATGAACCACTGTCATCTACTCCTATGTTATCCCATTATCCACCAGCAGGAGTGACAGTCCTTTTATTTGTTGTTAGGTATAATTCTAACCATCTACTCTTTATGTATGTCCTAGTCCTCTATCCCTTAATGGAAAGTGTACTGTTCATGACAACAACTGTAACATAAATACCCAGTATAAATAAAACTTCGATTTTATTTTATTTTTCATGTAAGATCATATTTCCCATATTTTCTTAAAGATGTAATATATGACTTTACTATATATTATTATATTCTTTATATTCAGTTAAAATCTAAATGTATTTCCTAATAGAACACATCATTCTGGCTTGTATTATCTTTTCCAACTTCCTCCTGTAGTGTGGGGAACAGTATATGCAATCATCCTCTCAATAGGGGCTCTCACTCTCTATTTAATAGTGTTATTAAACCTTGTTAAGTTGTTCTTATGATCAATTTGTAAAATGAAGGTTCTGACTTTTTACCATCATTACTGTTTAATAATATCAATATGATTAATTACCATCTAAACTAATATAGCAAATGAACCAAAGAAGAAGCATATATTTACTGACGTTAGTCAACATCTGTACCTTCAATAGTGCAACAAATACTGTGTGACATCAGTGACAACTTTACACACACAATCCCAATCGGTTAAAATAATTGAATAAAATATAAATGCCAAAGAACGACAAAGATCATGGTTGGATTCCAGCCTTGGGACCTCTGTTGCATTGCATGTGTACCAGACTGTAAAATATGAGGCATGTAATGCTTAAGTTACATAAAAGCAGACACCCTACTATTTAATCTTGTTATTTACATTTTTTAAATACATTTTACACTGCTCTCAGTAGGCAATCTAGGCTGCATTTAAATAGGCAGGGCCTCTCAGCTGTCGCCCATCAGCTGTAGAGAGTTAACTAATTAGAGGGGCGTCGCATCACAGCTGTGAGAACTCAGCAATCAGGTGTCCATTTAGGTAGCTCTTTCTTTGAGCGTCAGCGTCAGACCAACAAAGACATTGGAGTCCTGCGGGAGTGGCAAAGAGGAGGCAAATCCTACTCTGATTGAGCTAAGTATTGCTGGTGTCTTATTTTTCTTTTCTTTAGCTTTCTAGCCCCTCATACTATAATCATGTGTATTTTCTCCATTCCTGTTCATGTGTCTTCTCGCAATTATCACTGGCCCCATATATCGCCTAATCGCTATAACCGGCCTGCTCTCGTCTATCCCACGTGCTCCACTGACATCCAACATCTAGTTTCAGGCGGCCTGTGGAACTGCCAGTCAGCTGTTCCTAAAGCTGACTTCATCTCTGGCTACGCTTCCCTGCAATCTCTGGATTTCCTTGCTCTCACTGAGACTTGGATTACTCCATTCAACACATCCACCCCAGCAGCTCTCTCCACAGCAGCTCTCTCCACAGCATATTCCTTCTCCTATACACCCAGACCCACTGGCAGAGGAGGTGGCACTGGTCTCCTGCTCTCTCCCAAATGGAGCTTTTCCCTCTTCAAGCTACCTAACTTCGCTCCTTCCACCTTTGAATTCCATGCCGTCACAGTAACCTATCCTATACAATTAACCATTGTTGTTCTCTACCGTCCACCAGGCGCCTTGGGGAACTTCTTGGAGGAATTGGATAATCTCCTCTCACACATCCCTGAAACTGGCCCTCCCGCTGTACTTCGCGGAGACTTCAACCTCCAGACGGGGAAGATAGACGAACTAACATCTCTGTTAACCGCCTTTGCTTTCTCACTGTCTCCGTCCCCACCAACTCATAAAGCTGGCAATGTCATTGATCTCATATTCTCAAGGAACTGCGCTACTTCTAACCTCTCTGTAAACCCGCTCCACACATCCGATCACTTCTTCATTTCATTCTCTCTACCCCTTTCCAAACATAACAAACTAATCTCTTCTCATCCTGCACCTGTCCGCCGTAACCTCCGTTCCCTCTCCCCCTCTACCTTTGCCTCATCGGTGCTCTCAGCCCTCTCTTCCTCTGACTCGTTCCAACTCCTGCCTCCAAACTCTGCTGCGGAAACTCTCCTATCTACTCTCTCATCCTCTCTGGACTCTCTCTGTCCTCTCACATCTCGGCAGGCTCGTCAGTCCCCTCCTGCTCCCTGACTAAATGACGCACTGCGTGCTAATAGAACCGTCCTTAGGGCAGCAGAGCGGAAATGGTGGAAATCCAAACACCGCGACGACCTCCTAACCTATCAGTAGGGCTGCAACAAACGACTAATTTGATAATCGATTAATCTATCGATTAATGAAACGATTAATCGATTATTCGGATCGTTAAGGTTTTAACTGTACTACTACTTATATCGATACTGCTTATCGATCCGGTCCTTTTAACGATAGTATTAATAGTTCTTTTGACAAGAAATAAGCTAACTAAACAAATTGTGAACAAAACTAACATCGCTTTTTATTTTAATTAAATGCATAATATTTCACATCAAAAGAAACAACAATGTTTTAACAAATCGTATTAAATAATGTGATGACAGAACTGTAAACAGAATAGCTGAAACTTTAACAAAATAAATAACTCAGTTACCTCTAATCATTAACCCATGTTTTTATAACTGAGTTAACTCCGTGTGTTGCTGCTAGCATATATAACACCTGACGTGGAAACGTTCCTCGTGGACGGGGCTACAGAGCTACTAGAAAGACAGTGGAACCCGGTGCATTTCTCCATCTGGATCTGGAGCACTTTTGCTAAATGTTTAGACAAATTGCTCGTGTTACCGCCCTTACATGCTAAACTCTTATTGCACTTTTGGTAACGAGCATTGTCCACATCGAGACGGCTAAAGTTTAACCATACCTCGGAGCGCGTTCTCTCCGCCATCTCCTCCGTGTGTGTGTGTTGCATGCATGTAGCAGCTGCGTGTGTGTGTGTAAACTGCCCCGCCCCCTCGCAAGCAGGCGGGGGAGAGATCTCTCGTCTGAATTGGGAAGATCGAAAATACATTATAGACGCATTTTGTAGTCATATTGCATATTAGAAACGGAGTTGGTGACACTAAGACTGCGATATAACGTTTATGTAGCAATAATACATATGACATATGTTTTAAATGTCTCCTGTACCGATAAAAAAGAGCGATAACGTTGGAGCTTAACGGGGTGTAGAACACATGTGATGAAGTCACCAACGAATCGACGACTGAATTAGTTGCCAACTAATTTGGTAATCGATTTTAATCGATTAAGTCGATTAGTTGTTGCACCCCTACCTATCAGGCTCTCCTCTCCTCTTTCTCTGCTTCGATCTCTCAGGCAAAAAGCACTTTCTTTCAAGATAAGATCCAATCTTCCTATTCCAATCCTAAACAACTATTTTCCATCTTCTCCACCCTCTTGTATCCTCCCAAAGCCCCTCTCCCTCCTCACTTCTGTCAAGCGACTTTGTTAACCACTTTGAAAAAAAGGTTGATGATATTCGCTCTTCTTTTTCTGACTCACCTTTACTCACCGATGGGTCACCAGACCCTCCTTCCACCCGCACACTAACCTCCTTTTCCCCTCTCTCGCCAAGTGAGGTTCTTACCCTCATTACCTCTGCCCGCCCTACCACCTGTCCTCTGGACCCCATCCCTTCAAACCTCCTTCAGACTATCGCTCCTGATATTCTACCTTTTCTCACCCATTTCATCAACATTTCTCTAACTTCTGGTCACTTTCCAAACAGTCTCAAGGAGGCACGAGTAAACCCTCTCCTAAAGAAACCCACTCTCAACCCCTCTGATGTTATAAACTACATGCCTGTCTCTCTCCTCCCGTTCCTGTCTAAAACACTTGAACGTGCTGTCTTTAAACAACTCTCCTGTTATCTCTATCAGAACAACCTTCTGGATCCGCACCAGTCTGGTTTCAAGGCAGGCCACTCCACAGAAACTGCTCTCATTGCTGTCACGGATGAATTGCACACTGCCAAAGCAGCATCCCTCTCCTCTGTCATCATCCTGTTGGACCTGTCTGCTGCATTCGACACGGTGAACCATCAGATCCTCCTTCGCACTCTCCAAGAACTTGGAGTTTCAGGCTCTGCACTTAACACCCTCACCTCATACCTCAAAGACCGTACCTACAGGGTAACTTGGAGAGGGTCCGAGTCCGACCCTTGTCAATTAACTACAGGGGTCCCTCAGGGCTCTGTTCTTGGTCCCCTCCTCTTCTCCCTGTACACAAACTCGCTCGGATCTGTCATTAGCCCGCATGGTTTTTCATACCACTGCTACGCTGACGACAACCAATTAATTCTGTCCTTTCCCCGCTCAGAGACCCAGGTCGTTGCACACATCTCTGCTTGTTTAGCTGACATCTCTCAGTGGATGTCCGCTCATCATCTCAAGCTCAACCTTGACAAAACTGAACTGCTTTTCCTCCCGGGAAAAGATTGTCCCACTCTTGACCTGACTATCAACATCGGCACCTCTGTTGTTTCCCCGACTCAGACTGCAAGGAATCTGGGTGTGATCCTAGATAACAACCTGTCCTTCACTGCAAACATCGCTGCTACAACCCGTTGCTGCAGATACACGCTCTACAACATCAGGAAGATACGCCCCCTCCTGACCCAGAAAGCGACCCAGCTTCTGGTCCAGGCTTTCGTCACCTCACGCCTAGACTACTGCAACTCCCTCCTGGCTGGTCTACCTGGATGTGCCATCCGACCACTGCAGCTCATCCAGAATGCAGCGGCTTGTCTGGTCTTCAAACTTCCTACATTTTCCCACACCACGCCGCTCCTCCGCTCCCTTCATTGGCTTCCGGTAACTGCTAGAATTCACTTCAAAACACTAGTACTTGCGTACCATGCTGCAAATGGATCTGGCCCTTCCTACATCCAGGACATGGTTAAACTGTACACCCCAGCGCGTGCTCTACGCTCTGCATCAGCCAAACGACTCGCTGCACCCTCGCTGCGAGGGGGACCCAAGTTCCCATCAGCAAAAACACGTGGGTTTGCTATCCTGACTCCAAAATGGTGGAATGAGCTCCCCATTGACATCAGGACAGCAGATAGCTTGCACACCTTCCGGCGCAGACTGAAAACTCATCTCTTTCGACTCCACTTTGAGCGATAGAATTACTAACAAAGAACTGCTAACAGAGCACTTATATACTAATAAAGGACTGGCTTATCTATAGCCAGTTGAGTAGCACTTGAAATACTTGGCTCTATGAAACCTGATGTACTTATATGATTCTGTTTTCTTCAAGGTTGTGTCTTCCTGGTCGAATGCACTTATTGTAAGTCGCTTTGGATAAAAGCGTCAGCTAAATGTAATGTAATGTAATTTACAATTTCATGTTCACCAAGCTTCGTTAGTATCTACTGATATTTAGTTTGTGTGCTGTTATACAGTTGAACCTGTAGATGGTGCTCTACACTTACATTGGCTAGAGGTCTGACGTTCTGGTTTGGGATAAGAGTGAACAAGTCAAGGGATTGCCAGAACATTCCATACGCTAACGTGTGACTTCTTGTCATTGTTCTCAGGTGGGTAAACTGTCTAGAAATGCATAAATAATCAGTAAATGTTATAAAATGTTAACGGATCAACTCAGTAACAGTTTGGGAAAACTCAACACGGTTAATGAGCAATTAAATGCAATTTGAGGTATTTATGATAATAATTGCCAACTCCGGTTAGTATGTTAGCATGTAGCTTAGCTCGCGATGCTAGCGCGAGTTAGCCGTTAGCTTGGTATTCTTTCATATTGTAGCTGCCGGTTAGCGATACACGGTTGTGACGCAATGATATAATGCCTTTTGTTGTAATTTAATGTGGGCTTTAGAGAAATGTTGGTAGATGAATAGAAGAGTTATCCAATGTTAGAGAAGTTTATTACCACATGAATTAATTACAGAAGTGGCCTAGCCATGCTAGTAGTGTGTTGTATTCATGTAAAATGCCAACCCAGTCTCACGGCATTTCGTGTTCACCAACACGATTTTTAATCTATTGATTCGTGTTCACCATCACGATTTGACCCTTTTTTTCGTGTTGTACAGCACGATTTTAAAAGCAATGTATTTCTACAGGTAACGTGTTTCGTGCCTGCAGGCTGCAGCACGTCTTTTTCTCCGGTCGGGTCGTGGAAGACAGGAAGCTGTGTGGTTCATAAAAACATGTTCTTACTCAATATCAAGCCACAATTATTGATTTCATTTTAAATCATATAATTTCGGACTTTTGTTTCCGTCTGTGAGGAAAATAAATGGGGCTCAGAGCCTCAGGATACTGAAATCTGTATTTTTAAATATTTCTTTCCTTCTAATTTGTTATTGTTTTCAAAATAACACACTGTTATTTACTCACCAATAACACACAATTATCCTTGCTTTTATTTATTGGTTTAATTCCATAATCTGGTGCTTTTTTGGTGACCGTCAGGAACTGAATTTCAAAATAAAAATAACCGGAAACAGACCTAGGCCTATAAGGGACATTTCGAACATCATTGCGATTGTCAACATTTCTGAGTTTAGGATGGCCGAAGACACTACACTACCCATAATCCCCAGCTATCGTTTAGGACTACAGTCTTTACGCAGAGCGTCAAACAGCTGTGTGAAATGGAACGAAACCACGCCAGATTATCCAAAACTGGAATCGAACACCCCCCCAGAACTACACATGCTGGCTATTGTGTTTCGCAAAATGTTCTATGGGACGTCTCTACTGAACGTTTTCGTTTTTCCCACAATTAGAAGTTGCCATTATTAAACACATTGGTGTTATCAAATGTAAAACATATAATTAATAAATGGGTGAAAATCACTTGTGTCCATAATGCGCAGCATTTATATATACCCACATGACAGCTCATTGCTACTTTGTAATTCTACTCCACTACAATTCAGAGGTTAATCTGGTATTTTTACTCCACTGCATTTATTTGAGTTACTTTGCAGATTCTGATTAATGATGTGAAATATATAAACAACCCTTAAATCAGACTTTAGTTACACCATGAGTAACATTAAGGTAAGGTGATTGTCAAGTGCCAACAATCAGGAGAGATATTTGATAGTTGGTGCTTGAGAAGACTAAACATGTATCTGCAATTGACATGAATGTAATAAAGTATATTCATTACTCGTTATTCTCTACTAATAGTTAATTAAAGACTGTATATTATGGCTATTTTGCACATCCCTTTCAAGATTTTCAAAGGTGTATTGACATATCATACACAACTACGGTGTAGTTATGCAATTAATGAAACACTTGGGTCACAGGTTCCTCAACAGTGCACTACAAGACATCTATCAATATGTGTGTACCACCACGATTAAACTGTCATATTCTGCACATTTCTTCTATCTACATACATAAGAGTATAATTAATGTGTATAATATCAGTTAAAATAAGTGCTTCAACATAGTTAACATTGCAGGAAAGCAATATATTAGACGTTAATTACTTTGTCAGGCTTAATATTTAATGTTTAAATAAAGGTTAATCCGTTTTTCTGTTTTGCACCTCCTCCTATTAATATCTTTGTACATCCTGCACTAAACTGTTTTATTGTAGAGATCACTTATAGTATCTTCTTGATTTTTTATATTCTATATTTCTATATTTATACTTTCCCCCTATGAAAGTATGTACTCTTAATATTTTTTTAATCAAATATAACACATAAAAACAATAATTCAATAACGTGCTTTAACCACTAGGAGGTGCACACAAGGTACACACAGCCATAACAACTTTGTATTATTAGTGTGTATGTACAACATCTGAAGATGTATAGTTTTATGCATGCTTTCACATCATTTTACAGCATATTGCTATACTATTTCAGACTCAGTATTTACATTCAAAGAAAATCAGTAATATCTTTAAAAACTACAGTCCTTTTCTATCAGCTGTGCACCATTATGGTGTAAATATAACCTATCTATGAATTAGATCAAATGTAAAAGTCAGCCGAATTAGTGTTGATACTGCAAGGAGACGTATTGTGTGAAGAGAAATTGAAGATGTTGTTTAATTGTTGATATATTTATGATCCACGTCAAGTATTCAGTTTCGGCGCCATTTCTTCCAGTTTTTCCAAAGGTCTTCTCATCAGGGCTCTCTAAATAAAGAACTACGGCATATCTGTAATATGTAATGCAGCCGAACCGTGTATTACAATGCCGTTATGTGATGACTTTCAAAGAGAAAAGCAAGAGCACTCGGAATTAAGTATTATTTTATACTTTTAAAATGTTTTCCGGATTTCATATAATATAAACACCAACTCCCAGCATGCATTGCGGCTAACACATCCATAGCTGAGGATCTTGGGTAATCGCTCGAAATGCCTACGTCTGTTTCCGGTTATATTTATTTTGAAATTCAGTTCCTGACGGACGCCAAAAAGCCCGAGATTATGGAATCAAACCAATAAATAAAAGCAAGGATAATTGTGTGTTATTGGTGAGTAAATAACAGTGTGTTATTTTGAAAAGAATAACAAATTAGAAGGAAAAAAAGATTTAAAAAATACAGATTTCAGTATCCTGAGGCTCTGAGCCCCATTTATTTTCCTCACAGACGACAACAAAAGTCCCAAATTATACGATTTAAAATAAAAGCAATAACTGTGGCTTGATATTGAGTAAGAACATGTTTTTATGAACCACACAGCTTCCGGTCTTCCACGACCCGACCGGAGAAAAAGACGTGCTGCAACCTGCAGGCACGAAACACGTTACCAGTAGAAATACATTGCTTTTAAAATCGTGCTGTGCAACACGAAAAAAAGGGGCAAATCGTGATGGTGAACACGAATCAATAGATTAAAAATCGTGTTGGTGAACACGAAATGCCGTGAGACTGGGTTGAAAATGCTATTGTGGTTAACTAAGCACCTTGCTAAGGCTCATTGTAAATGTTTCATAAGTTATGAAGAACACTTATTGTGTTCTTGTTAATATGTGTAGCTTTATAAGGAATGAGTTTGTAATATTTAACATGTGAATGACACACTCAGAGTATGTGTAGTAACATGTAAGGTATATATGCACAATATACAGATAATTCACTTATTGTGTAAAGAAAAGGGAATATTACACATGTATTTAAGTTGATTTATTTCAATTCAAAGTTTATTGTTTTAATTAATTATATATGTGCTTGAGAAACATAAATAACTATGTTATTTTGAGAGATGTAAATATATTTTATGATTTCGAATAAAGCAGAACATTCCATACGCTAACATGTGTGACTTCTTGTCATTGTTCTCAGCCGTCTCAGATCCCAATCCTGAGACCGGTAACATTTTGGGGGATCGTCCGGGATAAAAGCTACGCCTGCGGGAGAGTTGCTGATCACTAAATCACTTCGACTTGATGCCAGAGAGAATAATCCACCTTGTGAGTTGGGAGTCTTCAGGTATCCAGTGAAGATGTCTTCGGATCCACGCGGTGAGCTACTCTGGGAGATCCAGAAAAAACGTCTTCTTCTCAACGAGAAGCAGCTCTACGAGCTTGCTGTGTCACGGAGAGATGAGTGTGAGATCGTCATCCCAGCAGTCACAGGCAGCAATGAACCTGAAATGTTTGAATACATCGTCAGCTACATGAAGAGTGATCAGCTGATGGACTTGGAGGACCATGTGTTTTCCCAGCTGCTAAGCATACATGATGAGATAACAGAACTGAAAACCAAAGACCGGCATTCACCAGTATTGGACTTTGCAAGTGGTGACCATGAGGGTAGTGGAGGTCCAACAGTTACAGAGCAGGTACCTGGTTTGGTAAGACTAACTGATGTTGCAGCGTTCCTGCCTCGCAGAGAGTTTAACATGTATGGTGGTGTAATTTCAGATTCCGGTTCAGACATGAGTTTCGGCAGTGTATGTAAGCAGATAGACGAAGGTTTAAAGTAGAAATTCTCAGAGTTAGAAATCATTTGCTCAGTGTTGAACATGATAAAACCAGGAACATTTAGAGACATGTTATCAAACAAAGATGACCTCACAATTGCTGAGTTGAAACGGTTCCTAAGATCACGCATGAGAGACAAAAGTAGCACAGAACTATTTCAAGAGCTAAGTAATGCTAGACAGCAGGAAAGGGAAACTGCTCAGCAGTTTGTGTCCAGGCCTGTGGGGTTCAAACCGAGACTGCTCTTTGCATCTCAGTAGAGTGGCTCAGAGTTTAACTATGATAAGAAGCTAGTGCAAGGAGTTTTTCTTCACACACTATATCAGGGTCTTAATGACAAGAACAGGGACATCAGGAGAGACATTAAGCCTTACATATCTAACCTATCAGTGACTGATGACTTCATGTTAGAGCTGATTACCAAGGCAGCTACTGAAGAAGCCGAGAGACAGCGACAGTTAGGTTTTGTCCCCAGACCTAAACCACTGACTGTAAACGTAGCTCAGACACAGGAGAACAGTGGTTCCAATAGTGAGTTTTACCGACAAAAGTTGAGGGGGAGGTCCAAGCCAACCGCACAGCTATCATGGAACTGACTGCTCAGGTTTCAGCTCTTGCTAAAAACCTGGAGAATATGGTAAAGCCTCCTGATGATGCAAGGCAGAACCAAGCTAGTCTGCTACCCTTCAGCTCTAAGCCTGCAGACACAACCAATGTGAAAAACAAATGTGAAGAATGTGTCAAACAAGGGAATCAGACTTGCTCACATTGCTTCCGGTGTGGTCAAGCTGGCCATCGAGCAATGGGATGCCTTCATAAAGGACCAAAGACGGGAAACTTCATGAGGTCATTGGTGAGGGGCAGCCAGTGATCGGAACAAACAGTCGGTCCCACTCCAATGTAAGGAGTGACAACAGAAACAAGCCAGCTAAGCCACCCCATAAAACCAGTAAACAACAGAGGAAGCAAGTTGCTAAGTTAATTGGAAAAATATGCATGCTCACTTGCCTTATTAATGGAGTTACTACCGAGATGTTACTGGATTCTGGAGCTCAGGTCAGCGTCGTGGGACATACCTGGATTGAAAACACCTTGCCAGATGCTCAGATCCAACCCATGTCAAGCCTCCTAGGAGAAGATTTCTATGCTACTGCTGCTAATGGCACTCCAATTCCTTTTGAAGGATGGACTGTTGTTTGAATGGAACTCAAGAGTGAGGAGCATGGTGACCTTGCTATTCACGTGCCACTGTTAGTCAGCCAAAACGGTGTGGAAACTCCTCTTCTTGGATTTAATGTTATTGAGGAGCTCATCTGGGAAAACAGTGAGCAGCCTGCAAACATAGTCAAACTTGCAGCTCTATTGAGTGGAGCTCTTAAGTTGGAGAAGGAAGTTGTGAACAACCTTGTCTCTGCAGTGACAACTAAGAACTCAGAGGAGAGGTCTGAGGACTATGTGGTCAGGATGGGGAAGAAAGGCCTTGTCATCAACCAAGGTGAGATCTGTGAAGTCAAATGCAGGGTCAGGTATTTACCAAAAGGAGGAGTTATGCTGTTTGAACCAGTGTTAAATGGTTCATGCCCAGATGGATTGGAGCTGTTATCTGCCGTCATTGACGTTCCTCATGGTGCAACTAAGATTGTAAAAATCCCAGTCCAAAACAGTGCTCAACATAACATGTATCTCCCTCAGGGAACGGTTTTAGGAACCATCACCCAAATATCGGAAATCAGGCCTATGCTTCAACATGGTGGTTCTGAGAAAGCCAAGAGTGAGAGAGAGGGTGCAGTGTGAGAAAAAGTTTTTAGAGTACTTGTCCATGGACAAGTGAGTTTGGCAATTTACTTGTCCGAATACATTTTTCACTTGTCCAGAATGGACAAAAATTGGGGCCACTGGAATCTTCTTATTCGTCATCGTATTTTACATTTTCCCACGGTTTTTATGACACCGCTAACGTAAGTGAGCGGTAAGATTTTATTGCATCACACATAGGGTTGGGTATCGTTTGGATTTTAACGATTCCGGTTCTGCTTTTCGATTCCGGTTATTTTTGTTTCTCGATTCCGGTTCTTTGAGAGGGTAAAATTAAGTCCCATGACAAACTGGGAGAAAAATATATTTATGAAAACATTAAGTCAAATCTGTATTCCTATTTACAAATCACTTCATACTGTTGAATTTCTTACGGTTATTGAATACAATTATATAAAAATAATCTCTGCATTGTTTAGCTAGTTCTAAGTGGTGCAGTTTGAGAATGTACAATTGGCACAGTCTCCTCTGATGTTACACTGCAACCTGCCTGTGAGACAAAGTCCAACCACACATTTCCAACACATAGGACATAACCTAATAATAATAATAATAATAATAATAATGACACATTAGATGTATAGCCTATAGGCCTAGCTAGGGATGTCCCGATCACCTTTTTTTGCTCCCGATCCGATTCCGATCATTTGATTTTGACAATCTGCCGATACCGATTTTTCCCGATCCGATCTTTATGCAATGCATTAAGAGAAAAAAAAGGTAACAGATAATGGCTGGTCATCCAACGCGATGAATTCAGCTATCTTGGCTGTTCTTTTTTGGGCCTTTTCACTGTTCTGGGGCAGTTTCTCTTTCCTTTTAAAAGTCTCTGAAAGTGTCGGTTGTTTCAGTGCCGTTACCTGAGTGGCCGCTGTGTACTCGTCGTGTTGTTGTTGGTGTTTGTTTCTCAGGTAACGTATTAGATTGGTCGTGTTGAACGTAGCTCTGTTCTTTCCACCACGCGGAACCTCTGCCTTGCAAACATTGCATCTGGCTGTTACACTGCCTTCGCTTTCAATTTTATAATACTTCCAAACTCCTGACATTTTCTCTGTCCCGACTCCCGAGTCACCAGCTGAACGTAGCCTCTCGTTAGCTTACTGCTACTATCAGACACTGCGCCCACTCTGTTGACAGATTTCAGAGAAATAAGCAACCAGGTCTGAAAACAAGCCCAAAGAAAGCAACACATACATGATGTTGTGTAATTTTAAACCAAAACTAAGTCCTCAGGATGACTTTAAGACGTGAACATGGTCATTTTTGTTTTTTAACATTAAATAAAATAATAAAAATATTTTATAACATTTTTTCCCGATCCCCGACTTTTTTCTCCCGATTCCGATCTTTTGAAAATCACGTGATCGGCTCCGATCCCCGATCACGTGATCGGATCGGGACATCTCTAGGCCTAGCGCTTTTCTACAACTCAAAGACGCTTACACATGTCCAGCAATACACATGCTGCCCAGCTGCTCACTGTTTGAAAAAGTAAATAAATAGTATTTTCATTTCAATAATGTACTTTCTATACCTTGCTTCATAAACAATACTGACCTTCCTGTGCTCCTCCGAGTCTGGGGGTCCCGGGATGTGAGGACAGCGCGAGGACACAGACAGGGAGGCTGCTTTACTTCATAAAGGAAATGGTGGTCAATATTAACAACATAGGAGTTAAAACGCTTAATAACCTTAATTACGTGTTAGAGAAAGAACATAAGAAAGTTTGACAAAGATGAGGCTGTTAAACGGGCAGCGGATCCGCTGTGTGTAGAAAGAGAGAGAAAGAGAGAGAGAGAGAGAGAGAGAGAGAGAGAGAGAGAGAGAGAGAGAGAGAGAGAGAGAGAGACTCTGAGCTGCACCGTGCAGCGATCAGCTGATACGGAGCATAGAGAGAGAGCTGCAGTCCGCGGGGCTCGGGGCGCGGCCTCGCCTCCGGTCCTCACAACTCTTATTAATCCCGGTACCGGACACTTGTTATTTGTTCCTACTCGGAACCGAGTTTTGCTTCCCAACCCTGCCACTGTGCTACACTTCCCACCCCGCTCCCGTCTAACTGTACAGAAAGCGGCGAGATGCATTTCCTTAGGAATCGACAAGCAGAACCGAAACTAACACTTATAAACGAACAATGGCGGACATGTACAATTTGCGAATGAGTTCTGCCTTTTGTAAACTGAATGTATCAATAATTTGTCAATAAATCAGGCCGAAAAACGTCACTTGTCCGCCGGACAAGTCAATTGAAAGATCTACTTGTCCGATATTGTAAATAACACGTCCCGGACGGTGGGACGTGTACTTTTTCGCACACTGGGGTGTTGGACTACATTCAAACCGAGTTAACCAAGGAAGTGAACAGTTTTCTGCTCCAGGGGAGAAGTGGCATCCACCAGTCGAGTTAGACCATCTGTCTGTACAAGAGCAGGAAATGGTCAGGCAGATGCTCTATGAAGAGTGTGCTGTCTTTGCCCGAGAAGATGGAGACATAGGTTGTATTCCAGACCTTAACCTGAAAATACACCTGAAAGACAACACACCAGTCCAGAAGTGTTATAACCCCATCCCTAAGCCTCTACACAAAGAAGTAAAAGATCACGTTCAAAACCTTTTGACAAAAGGCTGGATAAAGTAGTCTACATCGTCCTACTCATCGCCAACAGTATGTGTTCGGAAGAAAGATGGCAGTCTTCGACTCTGGGTGGATTTTCGTGGGCTGAATCTGAAGACCATCCCAGACCGCCACCCGTTGCCCCGAATACAGGATGTATTGGACAACTTAGGGGGATTCACGTGGTTCTCCATCTTGGACCAGGGAAGTGCCTACCACCAGGGCATCTATTGCATGTCTGTCTGTCCTGGGAGAGGGATCCCTCCTCTGTTGCTCTCCCTGAGGTTTCTCCCATTTTTCCCCCTTAAACTGTGGGTTTTCTCTGGAAGTTTTTCCTTGTACGATGTGAGGGTCTAAGGACAGAGGGTGTCATTTTTCTCATACTGATATTCTGAACAATCTGTGTTGTATTTGCTGTAAAGTGTCTCTACTGTAGGCTAATTTTATTATATGTACAGCACTTTGGCTCGACCAAAAATCGTTTATAAATGTGCTATATAAATAAAACTTGATTTGATTTGAGGGCTTCGTTGATGAGGAGTCAAGAAGCATGACAGGCTTTAGCACTCCCTGGGGCTTATATGAATGGGTGCGCATTCCGTTTGGCCTGACCAACGCTCCAACTGCCTTTCAAAGGTGCATGGAGAAGGTTTTGGAGGGTATCAGGGACGAATGTTGCTCTCCCTATCTTGATGACATTCTGTGCTATTCAAAAACCTTCAGTGAACATCTTGAAGATGTGAGGAAAGTGCTTCTTCGGATGCAGGAGCACGGAATCAAATTGCGTCCAAATAAATACGAGCTTTTTAACCCTCTGAGACCCACTGGGCCGTATACGATCCCGAGTCATAACTTCTCAGCTGTTTCAGCCAGAGACATGCCGTGTTATTCCTCTTAAACTATAAACAACTCCATTGAGAGGTGTTTACTTATTTTGGTGAAGCGAATGAGCGTAGAGTTTTAAAAGATGCAGATAGTCTCACCTTGATTCTGGCGCATTGCTTATCGTTTTCTCTTTTATAGATCTATTCTCATCCACCATCTTTGTTTGTGACTTAAAGAGTGAAAGAGTCACGTTTCTGAATCGGACACTCTGAGTGGATGCAGTCACAGCCAATCGGAGTCTGATTCAGAGGGTTGCCTGTCTGTTCTGATGTTATGTTTACTGAAACGAGAGCCGGTATAATTCCGCGCGCGAAAACAAAATAAAAGTTGGAATACGTTCTTTTAGTTTTTTGAAAGTAAACTGAGGTATGGCAAGGACGTTTACTACAGCTGAGGCTTTGGAGCAGATTTTTCAAGGGGACAATGTTGATGAAAATTCAGACGAATCTGCTCAGCATGCCATGTGTGATTGTGGACATGATATATCATGTGTACTCTTCAAAATTGGCAGGACAAAAAAATGACAATTCCTCGCAAAAATGCCCATGGACACTGCCCAAAAGAATGGGCATAACTAATGAACAGAATAAGTTATAATCTTCTAATCAGTTATGATACAATGATAATAAATGTGCAATTTTCTGTGTTGAATGTTTCTTTCAATGTTATGGTTAGCAGTTCTTTTTAATGAAATAAGTAAAACATTCAAGCTCCGTTTTTTTATTTATTTTTAATTTATGAGCAAATATCCCCTATTATAGTGTATATACATCTCTAATGAGTGACACATATCATTAGCTGAGGTTGTGCTGATTTCTTGGATGTGTAAAACTTGATTTTACTGCAAATAAAGGACAATTTATTAGGCAAAACACAAAGATATACAAAAACGGAAATGTCCTATGTGGGTCTCAGAGGGTTAAGCGACAGATCAGATATGTGGGCAGGATGGTGTCTGGAGAGGGGATCCACATTGATCCAAAATATCTCGAAGCAGTCTTGCGGCTGAAGGAGAAAGTGCCAAAAACTGTCAGTGAAGTAAGAACCTTACTTGGATTCCTCAGCTACTATAGGTCCTTCATTCAGGATTTCTCCCATCTTGCAAAGCCATTATTTGAGCTGTTACAGAGTCCCGAAGCCATCTCTAAGCCCACAGCCAAAGAGAAGAAAGGGCAGAAAACAAAAGGAGACAAGGGACAGATGCCATCTAGAACTCCCATCAAGTGGATGTGAGAACACCAGGCTGTAGTGTCAAAGTTTGTCGACATGCTCACTCATCCTCCAGGACTGGCATACCCAAACTTTGACCTTCCATTTGTATTAAACACTGATGCTTCAAATGAAGGTCTAGGTGCAGTACTGTACCAACATCAAGGTGGAAAGTTGCGTGTCATAGCATTTGGATCCCGAACTCTAACCCCAGCAGAGCGTAATTACCACCTGCACTCTGGGAAATTAGAGTTTCTTGCACTCAAGTGGGCGCTCTGTAAGTTCAGACTACTTATACTACGCACCAACATTCACAGTCTACACTGACAACAACCCGCTGACCTATGTGATGAGCACAGCCAGACTCAATGCTACGGGGCATCGCTGGGTTGGTGAACTGTCAGATTTCAGAGATGTTCACAAGTCTTTTTTTGCAAGTCCAAGTCAAGTCTCAAGTCTTTGTGGGGTGAGACTTGATCAAGTCTCAAGTCTTTGGTCACAAGTCCAAGTCAAGTCTCAAGTCTCTAAAAAAATAAAAGTCTCATGTCTCTTCTGGTTGTAATAAGCCTTCTATTGTCTGCTGCTATCCAGTCTGTTAAGAATACTGCACAGCTATATCTAAGAAATTCAAAGCATTTACTGTGTTATTATCACTCCTATATCTATTAGCATACAGTATCAGTACTGATTAGTTGTTTGTTATATGATCACTTTAAACAGGCTATTGCAATATGAGGACAAACATCACACTTTAGCTAAATGCAAACAACTTATAAGCAAAACACTTCAGAATCAGAAATCAGTATCACAAATACAAAGCTAGTAGCAAGCTAAGTTAACATTACATAGCTGATGCTGAGCTAAACATGTTTGTTAACCGTCCATATGCGTTAATGTGACTGACCTCTCCGGGTGACTTTTCAAGTGCCTGATGAAATTCGAAGTTGTTGCGCCAGCATCCTTGATTTTGATATTGCAGACTTTGCAGTGTGCGCTCCTTTTGTTGGTGCCGCCGGCGTTTTGTTCGAAGTTTTTGTAGTTGAACCTAATTACAAGCGGTACAGCCGCAGGTGTGCCCCCGGTGGAATTGTGTTACTACAAGGTAGTAACAGAGGCGCGCACGTCTGCGTAATGAGCCCGGCTAAAGTAACTGGATGGCCTGCCTGCCTGTCAGCCTTCCATCTGGGCACAAATTTATCTCGTGCCCTCATTGGTCATGTGCGCGTTCGTGTGTGTTGGAGGAGGCGGGCTCTATAAGGAAGTAGCAGCCTCTAGCAGATTATCTCCGGTTGTGTATTTTCAAATTCTAGCGATCTCGAGCCGGTTTCTCTCAAATGTACCTACCCCACCTTTAATACGCCAAAAATAGAAAACACAATGATTGTTCACGAGTCCCAACACACGAGTCCAAGTCGAGTCTGAAGTCTTTTGGTCACGAGTCCAAGTCAAGTCTGAAGTCTCTGTGTGTGCGACTTAAGTGCGACTCGAGTCCGAGTCGCAGACTCGAGTCCCCATCTCTGTCAGATTTTCACTTTGATATCAAGTACAGACCTGGGAAGTCCAACGCAGATGCCAACACCTTGTCCCGCTTCCCTGTGAAACTTGAAGAAAACTTGGGCCAATACCCAGAGATTGTATCTCCTGATGTTGTCTTAGCCATGTGGAAAGGGGAAGGAGAGCTGCTGAGGAAGGAGACATGCCATGGGTAGCTTCTCTTAGGCTCAACTCAGACAACATGGAGACTGAAAGCTACAATAGTCATATCATTTCCACTCTGTCAAGGGAAGACATTAAAGGGGCCCAAAGTGAAGATGAAACCATCAGAGAAGTGATTGGACTTCAAGAAAGTAAATGGATTCCAAATGAAAAAGACAAGAAAAACATGACTCGTGAAACCAGACGACTGGTACATGAATGGAATAAGTTACTATTAGACCAGGGGTCTCCTTTGAAAAAATGAAAATGGCCAAGAGCTACATTGCTTACATTTATTCACATAGCACTCATCAGTTGAATTAAGCTACTTTTGTACACGTGTGAAATTGCAATACCTAAAGCTTATCTAAAATCTTAACTTCACATCAAGGTCCAAGAAAATGACAATTTCTCACATATTAATATGGCCCTCATAGTAAGTACATCACCTTAATCACCACCTTGCAAGCATCTTATGGCACATGTGTAAAATAAGTGCATTCATTCTTTTTCACAGTCAGTGAGATGAATGGCGCTGCATGGAGTCCACCACACAGGTGTATGCTGGAGTGTACCCACTTAGGTTCACTCTAACAAGTCAGTCTTGTTCTGTATTTAGATTTCATTCATGTCAGAAAAAGCTGCTTCACAAAGGTCTGTAGAACAGAACCAAATAAAGACTTAATGCTTCTGCAGTCTAGCTGCAGCTTCTAGCAACGGTCTTCTGTTAAAAAAAGGACACTGAATGTCTTGAATGAGGCATCACACACATGACTTGAGTCTGAACACAGCAGACAACAGGAGTATTTACAACAGCATTATAAAAACAAAAATAGTGCATGTGGGTGCACACTTACATTCTCTGTCTTACTGTTGCATTAATCCCATAATGTATGAGATTAAGTTAGCTTCATCATCTCAATCAGTGATTAAGTGAATAATAAAGTTTCTATCGGGTCACTGTCAGTCATTAGGGGAGGGGGCGGGGTTTGGAGGAACATAGAGGAGACGGTGATCGTGGAAGCTTTCCTCCTGCCTTCACAAACTTTACACACGTATTTAGCAACTGAAAATAGCAAGAGGAGTGAGGACATTCATACTCTGCAATCCAAGACTTGATTGAATCCACCAAAAACCTGACATGACGATAAGGAGTGTTTTTCAAAAACACAAATCCCTCCCTGTGTGTCTCTGAGCCGCAGCGACACGGACTGATTCAGAGTGGGTCATTCTGCTGTTGGTTCTGGACTGGTGCTGCTGGAGAAGCAGACTGCTCCGTGTGTGGTGTCGGTGTGCCGCTGTCGCATCTGCTCCTTGATCTCTGCGTCACGGACCAATTTTATATTTGTATGACAGAAACAATTCTAAAATAAAAACACTTTATTGTCCGGCCGCGGCCGAAAAATCAAGAAGCAACGTTACTACGCTATAATCGATAATCGAGCGGCGAGCTACTGAAAAGCTGCCCGCGAGCTACCGGTAGCTCGCGATCGACGTGTTGGAGACCCCTGTATTAGACAAATGAGTGCTCTACCGGCAAGCCGGAGGAAGGAAACATCTGGTTGTGCCAAACAAACTGAAACCACTCATACTCAAGAGCTTGCACAATGACATGGGACACGTGGGTTCTGACAAGGTAATTCACTTGGCTCGTGAGAGATTCTATTGGCCCTTCATGCAAGATGAGGTGGAGAACTACCTCACAAAGAAATGTGCTTGCATCAAAGAAAAACATCCAAAAGTTCCTGAGAGAGCTCCAATGGGTAGTATCAAAAGCAGCGCACCATTTGAACTTGTTTCAGTTGATTACATGCACTTGGAAACAAGTAAAGGAGGCTATGAGTATGTACTGGTAGTGGTAGATAATTTCACCCGTTTCGCACAAGCTTACCCGACCAGAAATACATCTGGGAAAACGGCTGCTGAAAAGATTTTCCAAGATTTCATACCACGCTTTGGATTTCCTGAAAAACTCCATCATGATCAGGGGCGTGAGTTTGAAAACAATCTCTTTCAGCACCTGTAGCAGCTTGCTGGAATATCTCACTCCCGTACCACTCCATACCACCCACAAGGTAATCCAGTGGAGAGGTTGAACCGTACCTTGTTGCAGATGCTCTGTACACTTCAAGAAGAAAAGAAAGCTGACTGGAAAGAACACTTGCCACACATGGTTCATGCTTACAATTGCACTAGGCATGACGCCACATGTTACTCGCCGTTCTTCTTGTTGTACGGACGATCTCCGAGGTTGCCAATCGATCTACTGTTTGATCTCAAGCCTGAACAAGAGAGAGAGACACCTCAGTCGTTTGCAAACAAATGGGCAACGATAATGCAGGAAGCGTACAAAATAGCTTCAGACAACAGCCAAAAGTCTTCTGCCAAGGGTAAAAAATACTATGACAGGCTAGTGAAAGGGACAAATCTTCAACCGGGAGACAGAGTCCTCGTCAGGAACCTCTCTGAAAGAGGTGGACCTGGAAAACTTCGTCCTTACTGGGAAAAGGTTGTTCACCATGTAGTTGAGAGAATCAAAGACGGGCCGGTGTACAAGATCCAACCTGAAACTGGTGGCAAGATATTGCGTGTGTTACATCGAAACCTGTTATTGCCAGTGAATGACTTACCTGCAGAGTTAGAAAACCCTCAAGAACCTGTGGTGAGGAGGAACAAAGTAAGGAGAACTGAAACAGCTGAGAATGGGGATAAGGAGGAGGCAAGCTCGGATGAAGCGGAATGGTACTACCCGCATTAAGTCAGTACTTCTGTAAGCCAGAGTCTTCCCAGACCACAAAGACATGTCTCAGAGCAGAGCAGAAGACTAAGAGTGACTGCCAAAGAGTGACTGCCAAAGAGTTTACGCCGGTTCCAGTACAGAAGGAGCAGCAATCAGATATGGAGGAAGAGGACAATCAGCAACCAGAGCAGTCACAGGACTCAGGGCATGACGAGGATGACGAAGAGGAACCAGTGACTTTAAGGAGATCAGTACGGACTGTGAGACCAACAGAAATGTTGACTTATGATAGTTTAGGCCAACCAGCGTACAGTACATACTGAGACATGTCAGTCCAGTTCAGATACTGCCTGGAAACCCAGTAACTTACCCTGACGTTCATTCACTTTTCTGGTTACAGTTGATACCGATATGGACATATTAGATGACTGACTAAGAAAAGAATGACATAGTGTAGATGCCAGGAGACATTTAAAAAAAAAAATGGGGGAGAGTGTACCGGACTGTAAAATATGAGGCATGTAATGCTTAAGTTACATAAAAGCAGACACCCTACTATTTAATCTTGTTATTTACATTTATTTACAATGTCATATTCACCAAGCTTCGTTACAAGTATCTACTGATATTTAGTTGGTGTGCTGTTATACAGTTTAACCTGTAGATCAGACGTGTCAAACTCAAGGCCCGCGGGCCAAATGTGGCCCGCCACGTCATTTCATGTGGCCCGCGAGTGCTTAAAAGGTTTGATTGTATAAAAATAAATAAGTCAAATGCGTGCAGTGACCAAAAACTACATTTCCCACAATACATGCTGATTATGTTACCCGCGAAGTGACGGCATCCCGCCACTAGACTGCAGTGTTTCCACATCGATGCGATTTTCCCAACAAGAGGAATTGAGAAATACAAATAATGATCCCAAAATGTCAAGGAAGAGAAAAATTGATGCAGATGGAAGGGTGTTTCAAGAAAGATGGGAAGGTGAATACATGTTTGTGCTTCAAGGAGAAAAACCGGTATGTCTTTTGTGTTATGAGGCGGTGGCGGTTGTCAAAGAGTACAATCTACGTCGGCATTTTGAGACCAAACACGGAGCTAAGTATGCCAAAATCAGCCATCAAGAAAAACAACAAATTGCCCAAGAATTAAAAGGCAAACTGCGATCGCAGCAGAATGTGTTCGCGAAAGCCAGAACCAAAAACAATGCGGCAGTGAAAGCTAGCTTTGTTGTGGCTGAAGAAATCGCACGCGCTTCAAAGTCTTTTTCAGAGGGAACGTTTTTGAAGCAGTGCATGCTGAAGGTCTGTGAGCAGGTGTGTCCCGATTCCGAACAGATACAGACTTTTAAAAATGTAGCCAGTGGTGGAATGGGACTAAAAATCATCCCGGGACTCTCGACCGGCCCACTTCGGTACCGCTAGTAAATTGTCAACGGGGGGAGTGGGGATGTCAGGGGCGGCGGGTGCTGTAGATAGTAAATGTAAATATGTAAATATTTATGTCACTGCATCCTGGTAAAATACAAATATAATGTATAATGTCTGTGTCTTTGACATTAGCGCTGCTAGCCACCTGTGCATGGGCGGCGCCAGGATTTTTTTGCTGCAGTAGCTTAGCAGTTGCTATATGACAGCACGGCGTTGCTAGTTAATTTTCAAAATAAACAAACAATAGGCCTACCAGTGGGCCAAGCATGAGCCTGTTCATATTGTAGCGTTCACCGCTATTCAAGATCACTCAAGCCTTCAATGTCGAAAACTTTCTCTTTATTTACAGAAACAATCAATAGTGTAACACTCATGACTTTCACGTAACACACACCGGAAAACGCACACACATACACACCTGGAAGGGGCGGTCTCTCCCTAACTCCCACCAACAACATTGCCTAATAACGCACTTTTCCTCCTCTCTGGCCTCATTCTGTGAGCCTCCTCCTCCTCCTCCTCCTCCTCCTCCTCCTCCTCCTCCTCCTCCGTTCTCTTCTCTTCATTCACAATTCCCCGTGTTAGATCTCACTGTCAGCACGCCTCGAACAATGCGCCATGTCGGGAAATACAACACATTCTTGATTCATTTAAAATGACCATTTGTAACTGAGAGGAGTGACTGCTCATTTCTGCCAAGATGCTCAAAGGGTGTCTGAGAATCACTGACTAGCAGAATTTGTATATTCTGGAGTGGAGCTCTGCAGAGAGCAGGGTGGAGGAAATGAGGGCAGTGGATCTTCACGTGCGGAGAGGAGCAGCGCTTCCACTGCAGCTCGTGGTAGCAGCTAGCTGGTCCTGCTGCTGCGGGTGCAGCGGGTCAGTTGGCGGGGGCACCTGTTCTTCGTGGTCCCAATCCTCCCGATTTTCATAGTGAACATCGGGATCCTTGTGAATAGCAGGGTTGTCCGGCTGGACCGGCTCCGTTGGAGAACGCGGTCGTTTACGCTGACTTGTGACTGTGAGAAATGTTTCCATTTTCGATCTACTGAGAATTAGCCAAGTAACAGTTCACGCAGTAAATTACAACGACCCGCCCCTGATAGATCCCGCGAAAATGTATCATATTTATACACATTCTCGCGGGCTGCGAGAATGTGTATAAATATGATTTTCATATAAAAACAATGGGGTTGCTAAGCCGTTGCTAGGCCAATTGTTGGAGTTGCTATAGCAACTCCTAGATACCCCCTGGCCAACACACTCTCACTCCCTAAGCGTCCAATAGCGACGTTTGGTCAGTGTCCGTGGCGTCCAATTTTGACGCTCCTAGTCTCCTTCAGCGTCATAAAGGGACGCAAATAGCTTTCAACTGATTGCAATGTATTCCCATCTGCGTCGGGATTTGACGCTCATGGAAGCACGGCATTCGTTTATGCTGGCTGCCCTTAAAGGCAATGTGAGCATCCATTCCCATTGGATAACGGAGAATTTTACACCCGGAAGTAAGTACTCCTCTTACTGTCGATTGATTTTACAGTGATATCTGCACTACTCATCGACTAAAAAACACCAGATTATCCTTGTTAATTACACAACATTGATTGGTTTAAATTGTGTGCAATGCTTTTGTATTTTTCCCCTTCGATTCGGAGAAACAAATATGTTTTCTGAGTAAAGGATGGCAGAAGACACTACACTACCCAGAATCCCCAGCTATCGTTTAGCCTACACCATGTGCTCTGTTTGACAAACCCCGTTTTTTTCACCATTCATTCCGATGGCTGGCGTCTATGTCACGTGATCTTCAAATTTCTCCCTGCAGAAAAAGAAAACATGGCCGAAATTCGTTTTATTCTCGGTAGAAAAGGCCTATTTTAAAGTTAGTTTGGCCATTAAAATGCGTTTTGATGTCATTTGATGCGAGAAATATGAGTTGTTACTTCAGATTATGTGTGCAGTGGATGTACATGATCTTTAGTTTGTTAGTTATTACGAAGATTACTTCAGGAAATCGCGACGTTTTCATTGTTACCAAGGTGGTTGCTAGGGACGCTGCTATCGATATTATTTCTGTTATGTTGTGTAACTGTTTAATGGTGTTATCTTTATTGCTACCCCCTTCCCCGTCAATGTATAGTGTTGGTCCACAGCCTAAACATATTAGTTTAACAAAATCCGCATCTAAAGATAGCCTACGTTATTTCCCCCCTGTGCAATTCCAGTCTCACATCTCAGAGCACATCGTCATTAACAAATACCGGAAACAGACCAAAATAATAATAATACCTTTTTCCGAGTGTGCTTGCTTTTCTCTTTGAAAGTCATCACATAACGGCATTGTAATACACGGTTCGGCTGCATTACATATTACATATCTGCCGTAGTTCTGTATTTATAGAGCCCTGATGAGAAGACAAACATGAGGAACTGAAAACGTGACGTGGATCATAAATATATCAGCCATTAAACAACATCTTACATTTCTTTTCACACAATACGTCTCCTTGCAGTATCAACACTAATTCGGCTCACTTTTATATTTGATCCAATTGGTAGATAGGCTGTATTTACACCATAAAGGTGCACAGCTGATATAAAGGGACACCTGATGGTTAAAGCATGTTATTGAATTTCAATATTTTTATTATTAGATATTAATACGATCCCTATAAAGTATATTCATTACTCGTTATTCTCTACTAATTGTTAATTAAAGACTGTATTTAATGACTATTTTGCACATCCCGTTCAAGATTTCAAGATTTTCTAAGGTTTATTGACATATCATATAGGCCTACACAACTGTGGTGTAGTTCTGCACTGAATGAAACACTTGGGTTGCAGGTTCCTCAATAGTGCATTACAAGACATTTATCAATATTTGTGCATACCTCCAGCAATGTTAACTATGTTGAAGCACTTATTTTAACTGATATTATACATAATGTATTACTCTTATAAGATGTATGTAGATATTTCATCTCCGGCCTTGTCAGGTATTGAACAATCAATAAATAAAGAACACAGAATTGTTGAATATAAAACACAGAATTTATGTGATTATACTAAATGATTTTCAAATAAACACAACTGCATATTTAACTGTTACACATGCTGATGTAACGCAAATGTTCCAACTTGGGATCAATAAAGTATATCTTATCTTAAGCTGATCAATGGCTACTGCCATATTTGCAAAATGTGCCTCTGAACCTTGACAAGTGCATGTTTCAGGCTTATCAATTAATGTAATGTAATGTTATCACAGGGGTCACACACATAAGACCAGCTGTTAAATAAAGCTCTTCTGACCTTAGCTGGCATGTGGGTATATATATTAATACTGCCCATATTGGGCACAAGCAATTTTCACCCATTTATTAATTATATGTTTTAAATGTGAGTGTTTCCTGTCCCCTAAACCTCCAGGGATGTACACAGTTTAATACTGGCAACTTCTTATTATGGGAAATACGAAAACGTCTTTTAAAACTACAACTCCCAGTAGAGACGTGCCATAGAGAACATGTTGCGAAACAGAATAGCCAGCATGTGTAGTTCTGGGGACGGGGTGGGGGTGGGGGAGGGGGGACGCGGTGGACCCGTTCAAATCCAGTTTTGGACAGTCTGCCGTGGTTCCATCCCATTTCAAGTGCTGTTCGAGAATCGGCTTAACCCTCGGAGCACACTCTCCAATCACAGAGCTTGAGGACTATCACGGGGTTTGTCAAACAGAGCACATGGTGTAGTCCAAACGATAGCTGGGGATTCTGGGTAGTGTAGTGTCTTCTGCCATCCTTTACTCCTGGGAATGGACGCTCACATTACCTTTAAGGGCAGCCGACATAAACGAATGCCGTGCATCCATGAGCGTCAAATCCCGACGCAGATGGGAATACATTGCAATCAGTTGAAAGCTATTTGCGTCCCTTTATGACGCTGAAGGAGCCTAGGAGCGTCACAATTGGACGCCACGGACACTGACCAAACGTCGCTATTGGACGCTTAGGGAGTGAGAGTGTGTTGCCCTGGCGCCGCCCCTGCACCTGTGCCCTGTACTACGAAGCCAGTTCAGCAGACTCTGGATATGTTTGAGTAACAAACAAACTAACAACAACAAACTAACAAACGAGATCTCGCTAAGCGGTCCTACGACGCTGGTTATCAACTCGGTAAATCAAGCCAGGGTTTCTCTCTCCAGCTGAGAGCGCGTTCACGTCTAAGACACGAGTGGATCTGACTTTAATTACATTTGACTCGAGTGTTTCGTCAACATAATGTGTTGCTTAAAATAATACTTCTGCATACAGTATACGTGTGACACTGTGAGTGTTGCACGGCCAGATACGGCTCAGCTGACTCAGATCAGGAGATATATGATATTATATGATCGATGATCTGATTGATGATGTAATATGAATGATAAGTGCAACACGTCGGCGTCTTCTCTGCATACGGCAGTTTAAACGGTATTTCCTTTATCCTGTAATATGACTTGAGAGATTTAAACTCCGCACACTGAGTTGATCTCTTTTCTATAGACGCCGGAGGCGGGCAGCGTCAGGTAAAAAAAGTTATTTAGCCTTCCCAAACCTGAGCCTCACGCGCCGCCTATGGGGGATGTGCTAGTTACTTATCCGACCGGCCCACTTCGGTACCGGCCCATCGGGATTCGTCCCGATGGCCAGTCCACCACTGCACCCAGCCCACCACTGCACCCAGCCCACGTAAACTGTCAACGGGGGAAGCCTCGCTGCGGGGAAACGGTGGACCTAGTGTTCCGATCGGAGTGGAAATAATAATAATAATAATCCGTGCATTTTATCCATTAATTTCCCCAACATTGTGGTAAAAAAACCACACGTTTAATCCATGTTGGTGTACTACAACTACAAAAAGCATCGGTTTGTTTTCTCATCAGGAAATGCAGACCGGCACAAACAAACCATTTTTAATCATCATTCTCACGATCATTTAATCTATCATATGTTTGCCGAATTGACATGAAAGCACTAATACATGTAGTTTCATCCACTTGAGTTTACAACTACAAAAATAATCGATTTGTTTTTATATCACATCCTACGGGAGGAAATTCAGTAGCTCTCACTACCGATTTGTAATCCTAATGTAATCATCATCTTCACCACGATCATTTATGTTTATGTTCGCCGAATTGACATGAAAGCACTGACAAATATGAATATACTGTAGTCAACTTCATTAAAACGTTATTAGCGTGCCTAAACTCAGTAATTCACCATTTCTACGCATGACAACACACTTTGTCCGTGTTCGGCTCTCTCGCCGCACAGTGAAGCGTTCCCGCATTGACGTCACTTCCGGCTTCCCCCAAAACTTCAAAATGAGTCGAAGGAATTTCCCCGCGATGTTCGAAATTATTGATATTTAACGGAACGGTATCGCTTTTTCTTTTTTAAACTGACTGTTCGAGATTACTAGTAGCCCAATATTTCATTGCACAACAGTTGTTGGGATGCTGTCACAGGCTCTTTAACTAAGCACCTTGCTAAGGCTCATTGTAAATGTTTCATAAGTTATGAAGAACACTTATTGTGTTCTTGTTAATATGTGTAGCTTTATAAGGAATGAGTTTGTAATAGTTAACATGTGAATGACACACTCAGAGTATGTGTAGTAACATGTAAGGTATATATGCCCAATATACAGATAATTCACTTATTGTGTAAAGAAAAAGGAATATTACACATGTATTTAAGTTGATTTATTTCAATTCAAAGTTTATTGTTTTAATTAATTATATATGTGCTTGAGAAACATAAAGAACTATGTTATTTTGAGAGATATAAATATATTTTATGATTTCGAATAAAGCAGAACATTCCATACGCTAACGTGTGACTTATTGTCATTGTTCTCAGCCGTCTCAGATCCCAATCCTGAGACCATTAACACATGCTTCCCTTTCTATCTCTAAAGTAAGATGGAAAAACCTTTGGCGTTCATAGTCTTGAACCTAAAGAGAGAGCCATTGACATATATTGTATGAAAGAAAAACAAAGCTGGATAATGTATTGAGTTAAAATGCGGGAGGATTAGTTATATGAATATGATGTAGGACAGGGGTCGGCAACAGGCGGACCGCGGTCCGGATCCGGACCCAGACACCGACCTATACGGACCCGGAGCTATAATCAATACATTAATACGGGATTTTTCGGCGCCTCCCGCTTTTTTAACGCTGATTTGGGTGACTTGTGTAATTCGTGGAGAACCGAAGAGTTTTCGTTTTGGGGGTGGGGGGGGGGGGAGTCAGTCCGACAGACGGACAACTTCTCACTTCAAAAAAGAAGAAGAAATCTAGACCGCAAAAATAATTAAACAAGCGAGTTCCTGTTTTTCCTGACCAAGGACAGGTTCATGAACACAACACGAGCGTAACGTTCTTCACGTGGTATATGTCTCGTCCATAGACTGTATATATAGGTCTCGTCTGAAAGGAGTGCTGAGCACCGGAACGCCGCTCCAGCCCTTAAAATATTGCAATACCCATAAGGAGCCGTACACATGCCGCAGTGTTTGCGTGGCTGTGTCTTTAGTTGTAAGAACAGTGGCGATATGTTGTTATTAGCATCTGGTTAGCTAGCTATGCTAACGAATTTAAAGAGCTTTTCTACAACCAGGTGGAAGAGAGCTCTCTCCTGAGAGGCTCAAATAACCTCAGCTCAGTGAGGTTAAGGCACACCTTGATATGATCATTATAGTTCTCATTCATAACACTCCGTTCGATGTCTCACTATGGGATGCGCCTCATCGCGGAGCAAACAGAAGCATCAATCTCATTACGCCAATCCTGATTGGCCGGTGATTCTTGACGTCAACGTCAGGGGAAATCACCCCCTATAAGTAGCCTGCGCCACGACGCATGCGTCATTCAAACACCTCTTCTCGCTTCAGAGCACATCTCGAACGGTAGCCGGGCTAGCTTAACAGTCCACAGACTGAACCCAAAGCTAATTTCGGTCGACGGGCGTTAGCCGGCTACCCTATTCTCTCTCAGAAGAAGTACCATAGTCAACCTCGCCGAATTCTTCCTCTGGAAGTAAGGTAAGATTTTGACTTGCAAGTTAGCAACACACCAGTTGCTAGCTTGTGCTTTTTTCCCTCACTGCCGACACCACGGTAGCGAGGACGTTTTTTATTCTTTTTTCTTCCCCGGAGGATAAAAGGATTTAAAGAATATTGCCACACCAGGTAATATTCTTTGAGAGGAAAAGACCCACACTACCTTTTTTCTCCGGATAAAGGACAGTCTGGGACACTTTTTTTCGACATACCTGTTAAGAGCGGGTCCTCTCCATGGACGCCTCTTTCCCTCACACCAGAGGAGTCAGGGACTCGAAGGCTCGGTTCTGCAACTGCGGGTTGAAGATAGCAGGCACAGACTCACACCAGGTCTGCTCGTCCTGCCTCGGGCTGGAACACGCCCAGGAGTCTATCGACGACCCCGGCTCGTGCGGGCATTGTGCCCACCTCACCATAAAGAGCCTTCGCCGACGGTTAGCACGACAAGCTAGCCTGTCGGGACAGGATCCCTTCATGTCCACTGGTTGGCCGGCTGGCAACCAAGACACGGGAGTCCCTCGCCTTCACGGCCTGGGGCTCATCAACCGCGGCAGCCGCGGAACCAGTTTCCATATCAGGCGTGGGAACGGGACCCAATGCTATACCAAGCTGGGGCTCCCGACTGGACCTCACCATGGTTTCACCCGCGGAGGATGTCCTGGAATTAAATTACATGGAGGACGAAGAGGATGCCTCTGAGTTCCTCCTGTCTGATTCGGACGAGCAGGAAGACGACGTCTTCATGTCACCAGCTCAGGCTGCAAAGCCTGGAGCGAAGGCTGCTCTCTCGGGCGATAGCACACCAGCTTCGCCCTGTCTCAGCATGGACCTACAAGCCGTGTGTCAATGTGCTGCGGCCAGACTAGACATCCCATGGCCCGAAGTGGCCAAGGAGACCTCCAGGTCCCGTTACGAGGGAAAACTGTTTTTCCAAACAACGAGAACAAAGAGACAACTCCTCCCGGTATTCCCGGAGATGTTGGATGAGGTGTCGGTCTCGTGGAGAGACCGGCCCTTTAGCAACAAGGCCCCAATCCAGGGTGCCTCCTCCCTTGACGGTATGCTCCACATACCGCCTATGGAACCGCTGGTGGCAGCCCACCTCCTACCGAGGATGGCCCCGTCACCGAGCAGGAACCCCACACTGCCAGCAAAAACAGACCGATTCCAGTCGACCATGACGGAACGGGCCTACAAAGCTCCAGCGTTGTCCGCCAGAGCTCTGCACGTTCCCTCGATGCTAACCGCGTACCAAGCGGAGCTCTGTGAGGATCTGTCGAGCGATTCTGGACCGGCCACTCTGGACGAGATAGCCGCGGTCACAGACATTTGTCTCCGTGTCCAACGCTGCGCCGTCCAGGCCACGGGCAAAGTGATGGGGATCATGTGGTGGTGCAGGAAAGAGCTAGATGGCTCAACCTCACCAACCTCCCGGACGGGGATAAAGAAGATGTGCTGGATATGCCCATCGTTCCCGAGGGAATTTTCGGCTCCGCTCTCGCTTCCATGCAGAGGAGGTGCGAGTCGAAAAAGAAGGAAGACGAGGCCCTCCACCTCTGTCTCCCTCGAAGGGTCCAGCCGCTGCCTCCGCAACAGCGACCCTTCGCCCAAGCTGCTCCGAACCCTGCTGGATCTAGAGTACCAGATCAGCAGAGGTCGCAGCCCGCCCCGAGTCCCCAGCCCAGGCAGGAGACGAGGGCGAGTTGGTCTAGAAAATCTCCGGTCCCGGCTGCAGCCCAGGCGCAGCCAACCCAGAATTTCGGCCAGCAATCAAGGAGGAAGAAGCGAGCGGCATGACAGCCCCTCCTTCTCCCCTCTGTGACAGAGCTGGAGGTTCCTTCTCCGGCTCGAATTGTGTTCCCGCTGCCTCGAGAGATGCCTCAACGCCATCCTCAAGTCCGCACAAAACACATGTCACATCATTATTGTTTGAATAAACCATTTTTCGCTGACGCATCCAGGCTTCGGCCAAGGGCGCAGCTCAAAAAAATGAAAAGAAAAACAATAAACAGTCCGTTAACCATAAATCCCCTTCTGAGAGCAGCTATGGCCTCTCTCAAAAGGCGGATAATAAACGGGTCTGTGAAGGCACCACCGCCACGCACATGCGCAGTGCCGGTTGGGGCTTTAAGGGCACTACCGCCACGTGCGCACGCAGTGCCGGCTAAAGCTGTAAATAACGGCCCGTCAATCCTTTCCCTTTCGAGAGCAGCTACGGCATCTCTCAAAGGACGGATTATTGACGGGTCCGTGAAGCCACCGCCACGTGCGTGCGCAGTAACGGTGGGGACTGTTGAAATGGGGTACCACCGTGTTCAGACACTAGAGGGCCCCATGACACAACAAACAGAGTCTCAGAGGGCAGGAGATGTGACATCTCCGCTGGCTCTAAGGAGCACACAGTGGAAGATGCTCACAACATCTGCTTGGGTTTTCAAGACAGTAACACGGGGTTACAGACTCCAATTCGCTGTCACCCCCCCTCGTTTCTCGGGCATTTTGTATTCACAAGCCCGAGGAGAGTCAGCCCATATTCTAGAGAGAGAGATCCTCTCACTTCTAGAAAAGAGAGCTATATCTGTTGTACCTGCCGAGCAGAGTCAGAGTGGTTTTTATTCCAAGTACTTCCTCGTCCCCAAACGAGGAGGGAACGGAATCCGGCCAATACTGGATTTGAGGGTTCTGAACAGATATCTAAAAAGATATAAATTCAGAATGCTCACTCACACATCTCTGCTGCGTCTCGTGCGACAAGATGATTGGTTTACATCAGTCGACCTGAAAGATGCGTATTTCCACGTCCCAGTATATTATCCACACAGGAAATATCTGAGATTCGCATTTCAGGGGATCTGTTACGAATACAGAGTACTTCCCTTTGGTCTGTCTCTCAGTCCAAGGGTGTTTGTACGATGTACGGAAGCCGCGATAGCCCCGTTAAGACAACAGGGTATTCGCTTGGCGACCTACCTGGACGACTGGCTGCTTCTCGCACAGTCGGAGCAGGAGGCTATTACGCAGACAAATGTTCTCGTAAAGCACCTGCTCAACCTGGGGTTCATAATAAACACAGAGAAGAGCATGTTGTGCCCAGCACAGACTGTACTCTTCCTGGGTTTACACCTGAACTCGGTGCCCTTTACAGCCCGCCTGTCAGCGGAAAGAGTGAAAGCTTTCAGAGCTTGTCTCGCTTTATTCCAGCGTCGCAAACATGTTCTCTTCAGAACATGCCTGCGGTTGATGGGGCTCATGGCGTCAGCCATCCTGGTCGTACGACTAGGACGCTTACACATGAGGGAGTTTCAGAGCTGGGTAGCCGCCTTAAAACTAAACCCAGCGCGTCATGGCGCGCGGAGGGTAATGGTTACTGTGAAATGCGTAACGGCACTGCGCCACTGGCTGCACCCGACTTTTCTAGTACGGGGCGTGCCTATGGGTGCTGTCCTTTCACGAAGGGTGGTCACCACAGACGCATGTCTGACAGGTTGGGGAGGTATTTATGAAGGCAGAGACCTCCAGCAGGCACACATAAATTACCTGGAGCTTTTAGCGGTGTGCCTCACCCTAAAGCACTTCCTGCCTTTTCTCAGAGGACACCATGTCCTCGTGAGGACAGACAATACGACGACAATATCGTATATAAACCGCCAAGGGGGTTTGCGTTCTCTCCAGTTACACATGCTGGCACGCAAACTGATCCTATGGAGCAGCGGGCGTCTCCTCTCCCTGAGAGCGACGCACGTACCGGGTGTGTCGAACCTCGGGGCAGATCTGCTGTCCAGAGGTGCACCACTTTATGCAGACTGGACTTTACATCCAAGGATTGTGAGCCAGCTGTGGGTGCGTTATGGCAGAGCCACGGTGGATCTGTTCACATCAAGAGAAAATGCTCAGTGTCAGCTGTTCTTTTCGATGCGCGACCTAAACGCACCGTTAGGCGTGGACACACTCGCACACGTTTGGCCTTCGGGCCTTCTGTACGCGTTCCCACCCTTGGCTCTGATTCCCCAGACTCTGGCAAGAGAGAGGGAACAACGCCACACACTTATTCTGATAGCTCCGCACTGGCCAGCTATGTACTGGCTGGCGGAGATTTATCAGCTGCTGTGCGGGCAGCCATGGCGGCTCCCACTACACAGGGACATACTGTCCCAGGCGGGGGGTGAGTTTTTTCACCCACACCCAGAGCGCTTGGCCTTATGGGCCTGGCCCGTGAGTGGTACAACCTGAATATAGTGAGACTCCCTCATAGGGTGTTAACACTATTCAGAGTGCGAGAGATTCCTACACCAGGTCTCTCTAACATAGTGCTGTTACTGACCCTGGCTTCCGCCAGGCGAGCCAGTAATGTTTTCAGACACTGTCTGTACATGTACCCAATGGATATTGAGACATTTCCTCAGCCGCTGGGTCCCTACGGGGAACAGCAGCGGGATTTGCTGTGTCCAGTTTGTGCTTACGCACCTGTATGGACAGACCAGGGGTGTTTGTCATAATGACCAACTCCTGGTGTCCTGGGCTAACCCTTAAAGGGGGGCAAGCCGGTTACTAAGCAACGGCTCTCCCACTGTCGTGTGGAGGCTATTGCTTTGAGACCCTTACGAGTCAGAGTTTGCAGGCACCTTCGGGTCCGCGAGCTCTTTCAAATCAGGGTCTGGCTGCATCCTGGGCTCTGTCCAGGATGTCTCCCATCCAAGACATCTGTGCAGCGGCAAGCGGGTCTTCGCCGCTCACTGTTGTCTGCTTTTACAGGCTGGGCGTATCCGCTCCAAGCGTGGCCCGAGCAGTGCTGGGCACCTTGTTGAGTCGGGACTCCACCTGTTAAATTCCGGTTGGTCGGTGGTCTTCGAGATAAGCTCGTCTGGCAATACGGGAGCTACAATATCCCATAGTGAGACATCGAACGGAGTGTTATGAATGAGAACTATAGGTTACTTACGTAACCCCAGTTCTCAGAGTAACATGAAGTGAGATGTCTCACCAGACGGCCCTCCTTGCTATGGTGGAGCGAGAAGAGGTGCTTATTTTGAATGACGCATGCGTCGTGGCGCAGGCTACTTATAGGGGGTGATTTCCCTGACGTTGACGTCAAGAATCACCGGCCAATCAGGATTGGCGTAATGAGATTGATGCTTCTGTTTGCTCCGCGATGAGGCGCATCCCATAGTGAGACATCTCACTTCATGTTACTCTGAGGCCTGGGGTTACGTAAGTAACCTATAGTTATTAATGAGACTAAATTAAAAACAGGTATAAAATACTATATGACAGCAACAAAAAAGTTGTTAAAAATAACAAGAATAGAGTTTAAAAGGGGAGTGATTTGTAAAATATCCAAAAAGGAAAATATGCTACAGTTCTGTTTCATATGGGTGTTGACAGATGTATCCATAGATCTCTTAATGTTGCTCTCAAAGTGCACCACATTGATGCATTTAACTTCAATATTTAAACATTACACATATCCACAGTATTTAAGTAATGTTAATTGACAATAAATATTGTTGTTTTTGAATTGTACTTTCTTTATTTGATTGGCAGTCAGTTGTTGATTACATGCATACGTTGATAAAGCAACAGGTCACTTCAATATATATCACACTAATTCATGAAGCAACTTAGACATTTTGATGTTCCGGACCTTTGCATGGGGAGATTTTCTCTAACTGGACCTCGTTGAATTTTAGTTGAAGACCCCTGATGTAGGATGTCTAGTTTGAGAAAGGATGTACATATCTATTTTTAAGTCCTGATACCTGGGCTTTGTCTATCGGCCCATACTGAAAACTCTTTGGATCCTTAAATGAATAAGCCATATGCTACCCTCTATGGAAGATACTAGGATTTTTCATTAATGTCTAATACAATATAAAAATGTTGCTTAACAGTGCTTTCATAACTTCAAATAATGTATAGAAATGTACAAATATATATATATATATATATATATATATAAAAACAGAGTTGTTTTTTTATAAAATAATTAATATTACATTACATGTCACTTGTTTTTATCCAAAGCGACTTACATTCTCAATACTGTGGACAATCCCCACAGGAGCAATTTGAGGTGAAGTGTCTTGCCCAGGGACACAACGACATGCTGACTGATGTGGGGTTTGAACATGTGACCCCCTGATCTGAACACCAACGCACAACCCACTGCACCACACGCCTACTAGTGCAACAGCAAGGCTAATCAAGCATAAAAACACCTAAATAGCTTGCTCTCTATGCGTTGTACTGTCATGCTGCTGATTGGTGGCGTAATAAGCACATCTTTAATCAGTCACATTAAAATAGAAATATGTAAATATAGTAATAAAAATAGTAATAGATGTGAACATAGAATCAAATTGAAAATATCTGACTGATGGGCACAGATACCTGATCCAGACCTTTGAGTCATTATCAGCCCGATATCCAAAATGGATCAGATTGGTGCATCCCTAAAGTTGGCAAGACAATTCGTACTCTTTGATATCTTGATGAGGTTTAAAAGGACTAATGTTTGTGTATTGCTGAAATGGCCACTGCTGGCTTTGCTCCTATTTTAGAGCTTCCACATGGAAGATCAGCTGCATTTCCTGAACAAAAGTCAGAGAATTACAAAACCCCCCTGAGGTATTATTGGAACATTTGCTCAAAGCACCATAGAGTGAATTTAGTTTCCGAGAAGTAAAAACCTCTCTGGAAATAATCCTGTGCCCAAATAAAACCCAACATTTGCTATTGCTTGTTGCTAGTTTTAATATGCAGTTGCATCCCGACACGCATGCAAGAAGTATGAATAATTGATGCTTTTTGTCTGTTGCTGTTGCTTTTTCCTTCTTTCCCTCTTTTATTGTGCTCTGAAATCCCCTTCTGGTACTGACAGCTTGGAGGCTTGTGCTATGGTTGTTCTTTCCTTTCAAAAGGTCATAACATTTTAAGGTTTCTCGCATCTCGGGAAGGACTTTGTGTCCGTAAAAGGCCATTGTGACCTCATCATGAAGCTTTTCGTGGAGCTGGAAAAATGAAAAACATGACTCATTCATGCAATACCAGCTGTGTAGTTCTGGTTGTATCTGCAGATGTGATGATGAGGCAGGGATGACCAACACTAAAGCGAATGATATACCTTTCATTTTCAGCTTTCACTTATCTTCTGCACCTCAGATATTTCTAAACTGATGTTCTCTAAATCTCTTCCCTAATATGTAAAGAGGTGACAATACCTTATTACCCAATGAAAGTTAACCACATGTTGAAGCATGTTAAACATCCAGATTCTTTCTAAGAGGACATGTCAATTGCAAATTACTATTGTATCTGTATCCGATGCAGGGTTACACCGTACAATTAAAACAGAACACTCATCACAAGCATGAGGTGTGTGGCGCAGTGGATAGAGCCTTGGTGTTGTGACCTTGTGGGCACAGGTTCAAACCCCACTGCAGTCAGCATGTCGTTGTGTTGTATTGAGTATGTAAGTCGCTTTGGATAAAAGCGACTAACAAGTAACATGTAATGTAATCACAATCTGCCAACAATATATTTCATCATTATTTTCTCCCCTTTAAGTCATGTCATTTTATTGAATGTGTTTTTAAATAGAGACGGGAATGTAGCGTACACCAATGCCACACACTACAACATTTATAACTCAAGCTTATTTGCAATGTTGTCGTACTGCACATTATAAAGTATAACTCGGAACTCGACATTAAAATACAAGGAAAGCAATACAAAAAATAGTTAATATAAAGAATTTTTAATTTGTACTTCTTATTCACTTATTCTTAGCTTCTTATGAAACGGCTGTAAGTTATTCACATCTCTGCACTCCCCTTTTCATTCAGAAGAGCTGACAGATGTCCTGAAGTTGGAAACAACAAATGCTCAAATCAGCTGGGAAAGTCTCAAGAAGTGAAATAGACCTCTGTTTACCTTGTTCGACCTGAAGATACGCTGGAATACAGTGCACATACCTTTGTATGAAGGTTGCTTTAATATTTAAAGTTAAACCATGATCATCTCATGATATTAATTAGTTTGCACTTCCTGTCTAGAAATAGTTTGAAAAGCCATGTGATCATTTTATCTTAAAATTAAAAATATATTGTGATAGATGGCACTCTGAGGGTTGTGTTTGCGATGCAAGCCTCTAATTCACAGACACAATGACAGGCAGATGTTGTTTCATTCTCATATTAAATCCCATCGTAACGTAAGCGTCTCTGGAAGATTCCACACATGCTTATCTAGTTAGCACACTACTAACAACCTTGGATGCAATCAAAGCTATTGCTGGGTGAAGCAAAAAGGTCAACATTATTACAAATATGCCATCTCTTCCCTCAGAGCATAGAGTACTGGACAGTACGTTTCACAAACATAACTGCTTTTCCAACCGGAGTAGAAACGGTCCCTTCAAGCATTTCCTTAGATAAGTGGCAAGGCATTATTATACTTCGCAGCTCGAGAAAGACGAAAAACGACACAGTCACAAGCTACACAACCATCACGTCCTTGTAACTTTCTTTAGCATGGGTATTGTAGCGGCAACATAAGAGGGTAACATTAATTTCCTTTAGCATCATATGCATCAGAGCCGTAGTAATCTCAGCTGTAAAGAAAGGTAATGGTGTGTGATTGAAGTATTGATTCCTCTCATGATCGGTAGACCTGTGCACATTGTGAAATGACTTCACACACTCTCCAAATAATACAAATATCCATAAATATACCAAATAATACATCACTTCTGACAGTTGTCTAAATGATTAATTTCATCTCATGTATTAAATCATGAACAATATTTAATTCATGACTGTATGTTGCAACAGTGGCTGTCAGCAAAAATAGAGTATATTATGTTGAACAACAGTTCTCATTCATAACACTCCGTTCGATGTCTCACTATGGGATGCGCCTCATCGCAGAGCAAACAGAAGCATCAATCTCATTACGCCAATCCTGATTGGCTGGTGATCTTGATGTCAACGTCAGGGAAATCACCCCCTATAAGTAGCTTGCGCCACAACGCATGCGTCATTCAAACACCTCTTCTCGCTTCAGAGCACATCTCTATAGTAGCCGGACAAGCTTAACGGTCCACAGACTGAACCCAAATATAACCATTTCGGTCGACGGGCGCTCGCCGGCTACTCCTTCTGCTTTGCAGGAAGACGGTAATACTAACGCCAGTTAGTATTGAAATCGACCTCGCCCTTCTCTTCCCCGGAAAGTAAGGTAGGTCTGATTTTTTCAAGCTAGCAACACACATGTTGCTAGCTAGCTTCCCCTTACTACCGACACCACGGTAGCGAGGACGCTTTTCTTTTTCTCTCTCACGGAGGAGAAAAGGATTAGAAATATATTGACACACCAGTCAATATTCTTTGAGAACAAAGGACCCACACTGTCCCTTTTTCTCCGGATTAAGGACGGGTTGGTAACACTTTTCTCTCAACGACGTACCTGTTACGAGCGGGTCCTCTCCACGCCACGAGGCGAACAAGATGGACGCCTCTCCCCCTCACACCAGAGGAGTCAGGGACTCGGAGGCTCGGTCATGCGGCTGCGGGTTGAAGATAGCAGGCACAGACTCACACCAGGTCTGCTCGTCCTGCCTCGGGCTGGAACACGCCCAGGAGGCTATCTACAACCCCGGCTTGTGCGGGCATTGTGCCCGTTTTACCCGAAAGAGCCTCCACCGACGGCTAGCACACCAAGCTAGCTTGTTGGAACAGGACTCCCTCATGTCCACTGATTCGCCGTTTGGCAATCAAGACACGGGGGCGTCCGCCGCAGAGACTGAGCCTCTCACTGTGTCGGTCTGGGGCTCACTAACAGTGGCAGCTGCGGAACCGGGATCCCACGCCGTGTCAGACCGGGACCCGGTGGCGGCAAGAAATGCGGGAACGGAGCCCCACGCCTCATCAGGCGGGAGCTCCCGGCGAGACCTCACCATGGTCTCGCCTGCGGAGGATGTCCTGGAATTAGACTACATGGAGGACGAAGAGGACACCTCTGAGTCCCTCCTGTCTGATTCGGATGAGCAAGAAGAAGATATCTTCATGTCATCGGCTCAAACGGCAAAGCCGGGAGCGATGGCTGCCCTCCCGGGCGATAGCACACCAGCTTCGCCCTGTCTGAGCATGGACCTGCAGGCCGCGTGTCAGCGCAGTGCGTCCAGGCTAGACATCCCGTGGCCCGAAATGGCCAAGGAGACCGCCAGGTCCCGTTACGAGGGGAAACATTCTCCCCAAGCAACGAGGACAAGGAGGCAACTCCTCCCGGTCTTCCCGGAGATGTTGGATGAGGTGTCGGTCTCGTGGAGGGACCGACCCTTTAGCAACAAGGCCCCAATCCCGGGTGCCTCCTCCCTAGACTGCGACGGTATGGAGAGGCTCGGCCTGCTCTGCATACCGCCGATGGAACTGCTGGTGGCAGCCCACCTCCTACCGAGGATGGGCCCGTCACCAAGCAGGAACGCCACGCTGCCAGCGAAGGTGGACCGTTTCCAGTCAACCATGACTGAACGGTCCTACAGAGCCGCAGCGTTGTCCGCCAGGGCTCTGAACGTTTCCTCACTGCTAACCGCATACCAAGCGGAGCTCTGTGAGGATATGTCGAGTAATCCTGGACCGGCCGTTCTGGACGAGTTGGCCGCGGTCATAGACATTTGTCTCCGTGTCCAACGCTGCGCCGTCCAGGCCACGGGCAAAACAATGGGGATCATGGTGGTGCAGGAAAGAGCTAGATGGCTCAACCTCACCAACCTCCCAGACCGGGAAAAGGAGGATGTGCTTGACATGCCCAACGTTCCCGATGGGATTTTCGACTCCGCTCTTGCCTCCATGCAGAGGAGATGCGAGTCGAAAAAGAAGGAGGACGAGGCCCTCCACCTCTGCCTCCCTCGAAGGGTTGCCGCTGCGAAGGCAGCGGCTGGGCCGAACCCTGCTCGGTTCAAAATACCGAAAACGCAGAGGTCGCAGTCCGCCCCGAGTCCCCAGTCCAGGCAGGGGACGAGGGCGAGCTGGCCTAGACAATCTCCGGTTCCGGCTGCAGCCCAGGCGCAGCCAACCCATAATTTCGGCCAGCAGTCGAGGAAGAAGAAGCGAGCGGCGTGACAGCCCCTCCTTCTCCCCTCTGTGACAGAGCTGGAAGTCTACGGTTCCCGCCGCCTCGAGAGATGCCTCAACACCATCCTCAAGTCCGCATAAACACATGTCACACACTTATTGATTTTTCTGTCATGAAACATTTTCCGCTGACGCATCCAGGCTTCGAGCCAAGGGCGCAGCTCGAAAAAATTAAAAGAAAAACTATAAAAACAATAAACAGTCCGTCAACTGTTCCCCTTCTGAGAGCAGCTACGGCCTCTCTCAAAGGGCGGACAATTGACGGGTCTGTGAAGGCACCACCGTCACGCGCATGCGCAGTGCCGGCTGGGGCTATAAGGGCACAACCGTCACGCGCATGCGCAGTGCCGGCTGGGGTCGTGAAGGCACCACCGTCACGCGCAGTGCCGGCTGGGGTCGTGAAGGCACCACCGTCACGCGCATTCGCAGTGTCGGTGGGGATTGTCGAAATGGGGCACCACAGTGCTCAGACACTGGAGGGCCCCAAAACACAACAAATAGAGACTCAGAGGGGAAGAGTCGTGACATCTCAGCTGGCTCTAAGGAGCATACAGCGGGAGATGCTCACGACGTCTGCTTGGGTTTCTCAAGACAGTTACACGGAGCTACAGACTCCAAGTCACCGTTACCCCCCCTCGCTTCTCGGGCTATCTGTATTCACAAGCCCGGAGGGAGTCAACCCATATTCTGGAGAGAGAGATTCTCTCTCTCCTAGAAAGGAGGGTTTTATCTATAATGCCCGCCGAGCAGAGTCAGATTACGCAGACAAATGTCCTCGTAAAGCACCTGCTCAACATGGGTCTCATAATAAAACTAAACCCCGCACGCCACGGCGTGCGGAGAGTATTGGTTATTATGAAATGCGTAGTGGCACTATGCCACTGGCCGCACTCGACTTTTCTAGTACGGGGCGCGCCTACGGGTGCTGTCCTTTCACGACGGACGCATGTCTGACAGGCTGATAGGGTATTTACTAGGGTTGCCAGAAACTGACCATGATCAAAATCGATTATTCGGCAGCCCTGGCGAATAATAATCGATTATTCGACCGACCCCTCCCCCCCCCCCCCCCCCCCCGCGGGAGGACAAAAAAAAAAGAAGGAATTTCATTGTTTTCTTTACTGAAACATGTTTAACAGTACAAACAACAAACAAGCATCTCATCGGTGTGTAGCGTGCTGCAGCAGCAGTCTGCTCTGCACGCAGGCTTCCTCCAAGTTTACAGTAAAACAAACTGGTGGTGTGACCAATGACAATTATTAATACTATTACTATTATTAGCATATATATATTTATATATATTTTGGTTGAAACTAAGCCAGAAAAAAAAAAAATACATAAATAATAATAAAAAAATATATAAATAAAATCGATTTTTAAAAATAATATTCGTTTATGGAGACTGTAGCGAATATTCGAATAATCGAATAATCGCTGGCATCCCTAGTATTTACGAAGGTCGCCTGGTGAGGGGTCTCTGGAGCAGAGACCTCCAGCGGGCGCAAGTAAATCACCCGGAGCTTTTAGCGGTGTTCCCCACCCTAAAACGCTTTCTGCCTTCTCTCAGAGGACACCATGTCCTCGTGAGGACAGACAACACGACCACAGTATCGTGTATGAACCGCCAAGGGAGGTTGCGTTGTCTCCAGTCACACACACTGGCACAAAAACTGATCCCTTGGAGCGGCAGACGTCTCCTCTATCTGAGAGCGACGCATGTACCAGGAGTGATGTACCTCGGGACAGAAACTGTCCAGAGGTGCACCACTCTATGCAGACTGGACTCCACATCCAAGGATCGTGAGTCCGCTGTGGGTGCGTTACGGCAGAGCCGCGTTAAATCTGTTCGCATAAAGAGAAAATGCTCAATGACAGCTGTTGTCTTTAATGCACGATTTAAACGCACCGTTAGGCGTGGACGCACTCGTACACGATTGACCTCCGGGTCTTCTGTACGCGTTCCCACCCCTGGCTCAGATACCCCCAACTCTGGCCAGAGTGAAGGAGCAACGCCACACACTTATCCTGATGGCTCCGCCCTAGCCCGCAACGGGGCTGGCGGAGATATGTCAGCTGTTGTGCGGGAAGCCATGGCAGCCCCCACTACGCAGGGACAGATTGTCTCAGGCGCAGGGGGGGGGGGGGCGATCCTTCACCCACGCCCAGAGCGCGGGGCACTATGGGCCTGACCTATGAGTGGTAAAATCTGAATACAGTGGGACTCCCTCAGAAGGTGATAAACACTATTCAGAGTGCGAGAGCTTCCTCCACCAGGTCTCTTTATGACTGTAAGTGGAGGGTGTTTGAGGAGTGGTGCCTTCAAGAAGGACACATCTCCTTTCAATGTCCTGTCGGGGTGATTTTATCATTTTTACAGGACTTGATCGATAATCACAGAGCTTTCTCCACGATCAAGGTGTACCTGGGTGCTATTGCTGCATGCCATGTGGGCTTTGAGGGTAAGACAGCTAGCCAACATCCTTTGGTCTGCCGTTTTATGAAGGGAACTCGCAGGCTCCTCCCTGTCTCCAGGTCGCTGGTGCCCTTATGGGACTTGGCAGTGGTTTTAAATGGGCTAAAAATGACCCCATTTGAACCCCTGGAAGGAGCTGACATGAAACATCTGTCACTCAAGACAGTGCTGTTACTAGCCCTGGCATCTGCCAAGCGGGTCAGTGATATTCATGCGCTGTCTGTACATCCTTCATGCACTCAGTTCGCCCCAGGGCAAACAAGAGTGTTGTTGAAGCCCAACCCTGCCTTTACACCAAAGGTGGTTGGTTCGTGTGAAGCTGATCGTTGAGCGGCCCAGACCAAGCAAGGAGGCAGAGGCAGAACGTCCAAAAATATAACCCGGCGTGGGCATTTATTAAAATTATACACATGACACAGCCTCAATCTGCTGCTCCTGTGCACACATCCTGCAGCCACAAGGATCTCACACACACCCAGTCCTCCCAACAGACAGGGCAACAGAGCCTAAATACCCACACTCCCAATCATCACAACAAGACACAGGTGAGGGTAGTGCTGCGTACCGGTACGCCGAACCGGTACTGGACTTGTAAAACGTTTCGGTTCAAGTCCGGTTAAAACCGGAACGTCGGGAACCGGTACTTAGACTCGCAAAAAAACTAGCACTTACGTCTATTCTGGTGTCTGTGGTTATTTAAACATTCCCTGATAAACGTTATTCAGTGTCAATAAATGAGTGCTAATCCCAGTGTGCTCAGTGTACAACATCACATGTCATTTCACCTTCGATTCACGGTTTGAAAACGTTGCATTTCGCCACATGCTAATGCTAACCGGAAGTGAATAATTTTCAGAATAAAACTGATTTAAATTAAATAGTGTATTTAATTCAAATTACGCCATATCAACATTGATTTTAATTTCTAACAGTATGTACATCACTATATATGTAGTATGTACTGTATAATGTACACATGCACAGACAGTACAGTACACTCTGACTGTACAGCCACTACAGTGTATGCTGTATAGTAGGTGTGTAACAGTGTAATGCGTATACTCTACTCTACACTCTACCTTTCAGCAAAGCTTTAGGAATTTAGGCTCAGTCAGCTCAGGGACTGTTTGGTTACTTTAGTTTGGTAAATGAAATAAATGTTTGAACTTTGTAGTAGTTCACTGTAGTTGCTGTCATAAGTCATTTGTAGACTAAGTGGCAAAAAGTGTTTTTTTTACATTTGTACTTTGAAGAGAAATGTAGTCACAAGTTGGAAGGGAGCCCAATAAACCTGATGAGTTTGAATTTGAGTTGATTATGAGTTTATTTTCAATTGATAATTAGCTCACAATAAGTTCACTTTAGTTACTCACACAACTTGACACAAGCCATGGGTTCAGGTCCGGACTTATAGCCTAAGTCCAGACCTGAACCTGAACCTCTGGACTTGAGTCCGGACCTGAACCTGAATGTGAGTCCAGGTACGCAGCACTAGGTGAGGGGGGAGGAGACAACAAAGGACACCAGGTGCACACAATCATCAGCCACAGACAACATATACTGTGCAAACACGCTAATAAAGTGCCCTATTACCCGGCCTGAAGCCGTCAGTCCATAGTGACGAAGTTACCTTCGTCACAGTTCGTGTACCCCAATTGACATTGAGGCATTTCCTCCGCCGCTGGTTTCCTCCGGGGAACAGCAGCAGGATCTGTTGTGTCCAGTCCGTGCTTTACGCACATATATGGACAGATCAAAGGAGCTTCGTCTTAATGACCAACTCTTTGTGTCCTGGGCTAACCCTCACAAGGGCAAGCCTGTTACTAAGCAACGGCTCTCCCACTGGAGTGTGGAGGCAATTGCTTTGGCCTATACGAGTCAGAGTTTGCAAGCACCTTCGGGTCTGCGGGCTCACTCGACTCGGGGCCTGGCTACATCCTGGGCTTTGTTCAAGGGTGTTTCCATCCAAGACATCTGTGCAGCGGCGAGCTGGTCCTCGCCGCTCACTTTTGTCCGCTTTTACAGGCTAGACGTCTCCACTCCAAGCGTGGCCCGAGCAGTGCTGGGCACCTTGTTGCGTCGGGACTCTACCTGTTAAGTTCTGGTTGGTTGGTGATTTTTGAGATAAGCTCGTCTGGCAATACGGGAGCTACAATTTCCCATAGTGAGACATCGAACAGAGTGTTATGAATGAGAACTATAGGTTACTTACGTAACCCCAGGACTCAGAGTAACATGAAATGAGATGTCTCACCAGACGGCCCTCCTTGCTATGGTGAAGCGAGAAGAGGTGCTTATTTTGAATGACGCATGCGTCATGGCGCAAGCTGCTTATAGGGGGTGATTCCCTGACGTTGACGTCAAGATCACCAGCCAATCAGGATTGGCGTAATGAGATTGATGCTTCTGTTTGCTCCGCGATGAGACGCATCCCATAGTGAGACATCGAACGGGGTGTTATGAATGAGAACTGTTGTTCAACATTGTAGCGGCAATAACTCCCTATGAGTTAGCTGCTGAGAGGCTAAAAGATGCTCTTTGCTGTGACGCGTTCCATGTAAGAGTCCGTAGTCATTTGTAGTCCATGGTGTTTAATAAACACGAAAACAAACAATATACAACTCCAGACCTGACGGTCAACAGAAAGTATCGGAGCAAATTCACCCTCTTCCTACATCATATCCTCCCAACCGGCATCCAACAGGTGACTAAATACCAATAAACCACACCCACGTGACCATTGCCGGAAATGATAAACAATAAGAATGAAATGCGATGCAAACTGAAATACAAGATAATAATACAAATAATAAGTAAGGCAAAAACAAGCATTTTGGCTCCTACAAACATAATATACTCTATTTTTGCTGACAGCCACTGTTGCAACATACAGTCATGAATTAAATATTGTTCATGATTTAATACATGAGATGAAATTAATTATTTAGACAACTGTCAGAAGTGATTTATTATTTGGTATATTTATGGATATTTGTATTATTTGGAGAGTGTGTGAAGTCATTTCACAATGTGCACAGGTCTACCGATCATGAGAGGAATCTATACTTCAATCACACACCATTACCTTTCTTTACAGCTGATATTACTACGGCTCTGATGCTATGATGCTAAAGGAAATTAATGTTACCCTCTTATGTTGCCGCTACAATACCCATGCTAAAGAAAGTTACAAGGACGTGATGGTTGTGTAGCTTGTGACTGTGTCGTTTTTCTTCTTTCTAGAGTTGCAAAGTATAATAATGCCTTGCCACTTATCTAAGGAAATGCTTGAAGTGTTATGAATGAGGACTGGGGTTACGTAAGTAACCTATAGTTTTTATTGTAATGTATCAAAGGGATATTAAAAAACAAGGCAACACAGTTAGACTACAAGTCTATCATTTATAATATTAAATGAATTCTTCATTTTAGTGTCCCTGATTGAAAGCCCATTGGTAATTGTGAGCATATTCCTACTCAAATCACCATGTAGTATGTGGGGTTCTTATTTAAATGTAATCACTCTCACTCTTTCTCTGAATTTTAAAGGCACAAAACTGTGGACCTATTGAGATATCTTATCTGATTGTCACATTGAACAAGATTGATTTCCCCTTTTATCATCTATCTAGATTGAGGTTGAACACTTTTAACCCAGACCAAGTAGTACATTTATGTTGATGGCAGGATGATTATAATGAGCAAGATATTATATAATGAATGCTGCTGTGATTGCAACTCATTGGACGAAATATGTGCGAGGGAAATATCTTTGGAGACTCACTGTGTGATTTAGACAAGCCACAACCTCAGTGCCTGAGCAGTGAAACCTACACAGATGTGCACAAAACTATAGGTTACTTACGTAATCCCAGTTCTTAGAGTAACATGAAGTGAGATGTCTCACTATGGGATGCGCCTCATCGCGGAGCAAACAGAAGCATCAATCTCATTACGCCAATCCTGATTGGCTGGTGACCTTGACGTCAGCGTTAGGGGAAATCACCCCCTATAAGTAGCCTGCGCCACAACGCATGTGTCATTCAAAATAAGCACCTCTTCTCGCTTCACCATAGCAAGGAGGGCCGTCTGGTGAGACATCTCACTTCATGTTACTCTAGTACTGGGGTTACGTAAGTAACCTATAGTTCTCATTCTTAACACTACGTTCGATGTCTCACTATGGGATATTGTAGCTCCCGTATTGCCAGACGAGCTTATCTCGAAAATCACCGATCAACCAGAATTTAACAGGTAGAGTCCCGACTCAACAAGGTGCCCAGCACTGCTCGGGCCACGCTTGGAGCGGAGACGTCTAGTCTGTAAAAGCGGACAAAAGTGAGCGGCGAGGACCAGCTCGCCGCTGCACAGATGTCTTGGATGGAAACACCCTTGAACAAAGCCCAGGATGTAGCCAGGCCCCGAGTCGAGTGAGCCCGCAGACCCGAAGGTGCTTGCAAATTCTGACTCGTATAGGCCAAAGCAATCGCCTCCACAATCCCGTGGGAGAGCCGTTGCTTAGTAACAGGCTTACCCTTGTGAGGGTTAGCCCAGGACACGAAGAGTTGGTCATTAAGACGAAGCTCTTTTGATCTGTCCATATATGTGTGTAAAGCCCGGACTGGACACAATAGATCCTGCTGCTGCTCCCCGGAGGAAACCAGCGGCGGAGGAAATGCCTGAATGTCAATTGGGGTACACGAACCAACCACCTTTGGTGTAAAGGCAGGGTTGGGTTTCAACAACACTCTCGTTTGCCCTGGGGCAAACTGAGTGCATGAGGGATGTACAGACAGTGCATGAATATCGCTGACCCGCTGATGCCAGGGCCAGTAACAGCACTGTCTTGAGTGACAGATGTTTCATGTCAGCTCTTTCCAGGAGTTCAAATGGGGTCATTTTGAGTCCATTCAAAACCACTGCCACCAGCGACCTGGAGACAGGGAGGAGCATGCGAGCTCCCTTCATAAAACGGCAGACCAAAGGATGTTGGCTAGCCGTCTTACCCTCAAAGCCCACATGGCATGCAGCAATAGCAGCCAGGTACACCTTGATCGTGAAGAAAGCTCTGTGTTTATCGATCAAGACCTGTAGAAATGATAAAATCATCCCGACAGGACTTTGAAAGGAGATGTGCCCTTCTTGAAGGCACCACTCCTCAAACACCCTCCACTTACAGTCGTAAAGAGACCTGGTGGAGGAAGCTCTCGCACTCTGAATAGTGTTTATCACCTTCTGAGGGAGTCCCACTGTATTCAGATTGTACCACTCACGGGTCAGGCCCATAGTGCCCCGCGCTCTGGGCGTGGGTGAAGGATCGCCCCCCCCGCCTGAGACAATCTGTCCCTGCGTGGTGGGGGCTGCCATGGCTGCCCGCACAACAGCTGATATATCTCCGCCAGCCCGTACGTTGCGGGCTAGGGCGGAAACATCAGAGTAAGTGTGTGGCGTTGCTCCTTCACTCTGGCCAGAGTTGGGGGTAACAGAGCCAGGGGTGGGAACACGCACTCGTGTACGAGTGCGTCCCCGCCTAACAGTGCATTTAAATCGTGCATTAAAGAGAACAGCTGTCATTGAGCATTTTTTCTTTATGAGAACCGATTTAACGCGGCTCCACCGTAACGCACCCACGGCGGACTCACGATCCTTGGATGTCGAGTCCAGTCTGTATAGAGTGGTGCACCTCTGGACAGTTGTTCTATCCCGAGGTGCATCACTCCCGGTACCTGTGTCGCTCTCAGAGATAGGAGATGTCTGCCGCTCCAAGGGATCAGTTTGTGTGCCAGTGTGTGTGACTGGAGACAACGCAACCTCCCTTGGCGGTTCATACCAGAGATGGAGTACTCGAGTCCTGGACTCGGACTCGAGTCGGACTTGAGTGCCGATTTTCGGGACTCGTGACTCGACTCGGACTCGCGCACTGATTGACGCGACTCGGACTTGGACTCGTGAATTCTCGCACAGGATGACTTGGACTCGGACTCGGACTCGTGAATTCCCCCCCCACGATGACTCGGACTCGACTCGTACATTGACGCTCCGACTTGAACTCGGACTTGAGCACATTTTCTCTGGAGTCTGATGTCCTCTATCCTGTATGGCGAGTTCACGTACTGGGCCCCGCTATTCCAGTGTAGAGATGTCTACAGACACACCCCGCATCATGCTGTATGCTTTCACACATTCTGCTTCCGCATTGGAAAAGAGCAGCGCAAAATGCTCGTTATGTGGAAACAATAAGAAGAGAATGCTCCTTAACACATTACTCTAAGGATCGAGTTCAGACATATAGGCTGTCTTGAACACTATCATCAGAGTAACGTGATCTAATCAATAAATAAAGATTCATAACGAAAGCACATACTTAACATGCAGAATGACGTCATTTTGCATGCTAAGTAGCCATGTGCTTTCTGGGGATAAATCTTTATCAGTAAACTGATTTAACCCGTAAAAGTTCTTTCAAAATAAGAGTCCCGATCTTATTACTATCAAAATAAAAGTGCAAAACGAAAACTTTACCATAGGAAAATATTGGCATACAAATATAATCACTTCTCTAAAAGGTAACTCATTTTAAATATAGTTTATTTATATATAATAATAATATTAATATTAGAAATATAATAATTGTAGCCAAACTCGCTTCACAGGAGTTCAATAGACAGGATAACAGCAATGTAGAGGAGCAGCTACATTTCAAAACATATATCCACGAAGATTAATACATGAAGACTTGTGACTCGGACTTGACTTGGACTCTTCTTAAGTGACTCGGAATTGGACTCGGACTCGAACACAGGTAATGATGACTCGGACTCGGACTCGACTTTGACACTCCTTGGGTGACTCGGACTTGGACTCGGACTCGACTACGACTCTCCCTTGGTGACTCGGACTTGGACTCGGACTCGAAGAGTGGTGACTCGAGGGTGACTTGGACTCGTGAATTGGTGACTTGACTACAACACTGGTTCATACACGATATCGTGTTGTGTGTCCTCACGAGGACATGGTGTCCTCTGAGAGAAGGCAGGAAGCGTTTTAGGGTGGGGAACACCGCTAAAAGCTCCGGGTAATTTACGTGCGCCCGCTGGAGGTCTCTGCTCTAGAAACCTCTCACCGGGCGACCTTCTTAAATACCCTATCAACCTGTCTGACATGCGTCGGTGGTGACCACCTTCCGTGAAAGGACAGCACCCGTAGGCGCGTCCCGCACTAGAAAAGTCGGGTGTAGTGCCACTACGCATTACATAGTAACCAATACTCTCCGCACGCCGTGGCGCGCAGGGTTTAGTTTTATTATGAGACCCATGTTGAGCGGGTGCTTTACGAGGACATTTGTCTGCGTAATCTGACTATGCTCGGCAGGCATTATAGATAAAACCCTTCTTTCTAGGAGAGAGAGAACCTCTCTCTCCAGAATATGGGTTGACTCTCTCTTGGCTTGTGAAAACAGATAAAGTATAACTGTTTTGAGAAGCCCAGGCAGATGTCGTGAGTATCTCCTGCTGTATGCTCCTTAGAGCCAGCTGAGATGTCACGCTTACGGCTCCAGCCGGTGGTGCCTTCACAGATCCGTCAATAATCCGCCTTTTGAGAGATGCCATAGCTGCTCTCAAAAGGGGAAGAATTGGCGGGCTGTTTTATTGATTTTCTTTTCATTTTTTTGAGCTGCGCCCTCGGCTTGAAGCCTGGATGCGTCATCGGCAAATGTTTTATGACAGATGAATCAATCAGCATGTGACATGTGTTTGTGCGGACTTGAGGATGGTGTTTAGGCATCTCTCGAGGCGGCGGGAACACATTCACGGAGGGGAGAAGGAGGGGCTGTCACGCCGCTCGCTTCTTCTTCCTCGACTGCTGGCCGAAATTATGGGTTGGCTGAGCCTGAGCTGCAGCCAGAACCGGAGATTTTCTCAGCCAACTTGCCCTTGTCTCGAGCCTGGGCTGGGGACTCGGGGTGGGCTGCGACCTCTGCTTGACCGGTGCTTTGAACCGGGCAGAGATCGCTTGGGTGAAGGACTGCTGCTGCGAGGGCAGCGGCTGGACCCTTCGAGGGAGGCAGAGGTGGAGTGCCTCGGACTCCTTCTTCTTCGTCTCGCACCTCCTTTGCATGGAGGCGAGAGCGGAGCCGAAAATTCCCTCGGGAACGATGGGCATATCCAGCACATCTTCCCTTTCTCGGTCAGGGAGGTTGGTGAGGTTGAGCCATCTCGCTCTTTCCTGCACCACCATGATCCCCATGACTTTGCCCGTGGCCTGGACGGCGCAGCGCTGGACACGGAGGCAAATGTCCGTGACCGCTGCCATCTCGTCCAGAGTGGCTGCTCCCGGGCTACCCGACAGGTCCTCGCAGAGCTCCGCTTGGTAGGCGGTTAGCAGCGAGGACACGTTCAGGGCCCTGGCGGACAACGCTGCAGCTTTATAGGACTTTTAAGTCATTGTGGACTGAAAGCGGTCCGCCTTTGCTGGCAGCGTGGGGTTTCTGCTCGGTGAGGGGCCCACCTTCGGTAGAAGTTGGGCCGCCACCAGCGGTTCCATGGGCGGCATGCGGAGCAGGCCGAGCCTCTCCATTCCATCGCAATCCAGGGAGGAGGCACCCTGGATTGGGACCTTGTTGCTGAAGGGCCGGTCTCTCCACGAGACCGACACTTCATCCAACATTTCCAGAAACAGTTGCCTCCCTTTGCCCGCTGTTTGGGGTAGATGCTTCCCCTCGTAGCGGGACCTGGAGGTCTCCTTGGCCATATCAGGCCACGGAACGTTGAGTCTGACTGCAGCGCATTTGCACACGGCCTGCAAGTCCATGCTCAGACTGGGCGAAGCTGGTGTGCTGTCGCCCGGGAGAGCAGCCCTCGCTCCAGGCTTTGCAGTCTGGGCCGATGACATGAAGGTGTCCTCTTCTTGGTCATCCGACTCGGACAGGAGGAACGCCAGGGCGTCCCCCTCCTCGTCCTCCTCATAGTCCAACTTGAGGACATCCTCCGCGGGTGAGAGAGACCATGGTGAGGTCTAACCGGGATCCCAGCTTGGTAAAGCGCGGGTCCCGGCCTGTCAGGGCGCGGGATTCCGGTTCTGAGGCCATTGCGGATAATGAGCCCCAGACCAACACGGAGAGGGGTTCGCTCTCTGTGGCAGACGCCCCCGTGTCTTGACTGCCGGCCGGCGGGTCCATGGACATGGGGGGGTCCTGTTCCGACAGGAGCCGGGGTTGTCGATAGCGCCTCGGGCGTGTTCCAGCCCGAGGCAGGACGAACAGACCTGGTGTGTGTCTGTGCCCGAGATCTTCAACCTGCAGCCGCAAAGTCGAGCCGCAGAGTCCCTGACTCCTCTGGTGTGAGGGAGAGGGGCGTCCATCTTTGTCGCCTCGTGGCGTGGAGAGGGCCCTCTCTCGACAGGTGGGACAGGTAACCACCTTGTCCTTAATCCGGGGAAAGAGGACGGTGTGGGTCTTTAAATCCCGGAGAATACTGACTGGTGTGGCAGTATGCTCCTTTTTTAATCCTTTTCCCCTCCGTGGGGAAGAGAAAAGAAAAAACGTCCTCGCTACCGTGGTGTCGAAAAAATCGGACCTACCTTACTTTCTCGTAGAGAAGGGCGAGGTCGATTTTTTTCCAAGTACTAACGGCGTTAGTACTACCGTCTTCCTGCGAAGCAGAAGGAGTAGCCGGCTAGCGCCCGTCGACCGAAATGGTATTTTGGGTTCAGTCTGTGGACAGTGAAGCTTGCCCGGCTACTGTGAGATGTGCTCTGAAGCGAGAAGAGGTGTTTGAATGACGCATGCGTTGTGGCGCAAGCTACTTATAGGGGGTGATTTCCCCTGACGCTGACGTCAAGATCACCATCCAATCAGGATTGGCGTAATGAGATTGATGCTTCTGTTTGCTCCGCGATGAGGCGCATCCCATAGTGAGACATCGAACGGAGTGTTATGAATGAGAACTGCAGTTGATCAATTTGCCTTTTTGAGTGGCTACAAAACCATTTCAATCTTAATAGACACTATAGACAAACTGGTAAAAAACTATTCTATGATTTTTCATATAACTCACCCATTTGAATTACAATAGGGTTAAAGTGAGGCATTATAAGAGGCATGGCGGTTTTAATGAAAGGTAGGCCCATCTCTGGTCGCTAACTGCTTGCTCTATGCTGGTGTCACCTGGGCCCTCCTCATTTTCATACTTTTTTAGCCAATGGAAAGACAGTTGTGTCACTGACACGATGGCGTCAAGGAGCAGCAGGAGTTCCAAAAGGCTCTTCAACAATCTTTTGGGGACATTATGGAACCGTTGTCCATATTTTATACAATCTAGAGTTTAAGACAATCTTGAAAAGTACAATGTGTCCTTTTCTTGAATGCAGTATGAAGGATCAACATAATTAATTGAAGGGTTTCCTCATAGCTTAACTTTTTAAATAGATGATATGCATAATCTGCAGTTGTGTACTATTTTTCCGTATGAATAATGTTCTCTTTGTGTTATAGGTAAGGGCCTCTTCTGATTTATTACACCAAGTTTATACAATGGGAATAAGGTGCAGTAAATAGCCTTCATTATCGTCAGGGTGAAACGTAACGCTACTTAAGGTGGTAATGGTTTTGGTTGCAAGGACATTCAGAATGACTTTGTCCATGGGCATTCATGTTTCATGCGTGTGAAAATGACTTTTGACTGCTGTTTTTTTAACAAATGAAAATGACTCTTATGTCGCAATGGAGGGATTACAAGACCCAGAAAAAACAAAACTATTCTCCTCTAGAGATATTAACTTACAATGGCAGTTTTCAAAATCTGCAGTCCCAACCCTTCTTTCCTATCCTCGGCATTCACATCTCTTCTAATCACAGGATAAACTGTCAGGGTTTGAGGACCAAGAGAATGCAAAACCTTATTATTCATCTCCCGAGGTTGGGTGTAGTGATGACCTCATTATGTTAAGAGAGCGGTAGAAGCCAGTCCAGGGACATTTTGTGATTGCAGTCCCTGGAGTGCCTTTCCTCTGGGTGGAGGGGAGGGCCCAGCTGGACACTGAAGGAATGTGTGTATGTGTTTGAAACAGATGGAGTTTTATGTAACCGACTGCACTTGTAATTGGGTATGTGTGTATTCATAAGCAAACACATGTACTGTACGCTTGTATATTGTAGTACATACACACTGAATGAGGAGATGCGTGCTAAAATCTCCCAGGGAATCTAACCGTGGTGCTGTGGAGTTTCACAATCAAAAAGGGGCTTATCTTGTACCGCATTCTGCTGCTTCCCTTGATCTAAATAAAATAAAGTAGCTGACAACTCTTCAAACTCAAAGATGTATTCCCAGTGTAACTTTGCTCCAGATGGATCAGGCCGGTGAACCAGATAGTGCAAGGCTGGGATACACTGGGAGACAACTCACTACAGTAAGTCACGGTCCCCTAACTGACAGATGAAGAATAGCTTGCTAACATTTTGTGCTGGATTTCTGCCATACACTAAAAACACGAGCAGATGGGAGACAAAGGGCTGCTGTTACTTTTCCTCTCCCAAGACAAGGAAATAAGCGGACAGAAATAGAAAATGCTGGGACTGAAGGCAATGCGCAAACTGGCTTTATATGTTTTCTCACCATTACCATTATTAATCATCACTTTTAGACTGCCCTGGTTTTACTTGTTGCTTTTATAAAGATGTGGTTATCCACTTTGAAACCTCCACATCCTTTCCTTTTACAGTCTTGAACCTGTGTGAATATTTTTAATGTAACCTGATTTCCGAAAAAGATTGTTAATGTTCAACAAGAGGTCATCTGTCACAGCTGCACAGCATCAAAGGTCCATTAAATTCAGCAGCGTCTTACTGACCTAATGTGTTGGCTGAACGTCCGTGCAATCCAATTTCCTTGGGAGACAAAACTTCTCTGAGGCTTTTAGTGATTACTTGCTCATTTCAGACTGTGTAATTGTCCTCCAATTCAACAGAATATGCTTGAAAATAACGTGTGTCTCCTGTCTAAACCTTTCCTGTGAGCTCACATTTTGATGAATAAGTAATTAAATGGTTCTCTACCACAATTAAGTGCTTCTGAAAATATATAAATGAGTGGTCAGTTTTAAATGTAATGCTTTTGATAAGGTAGTCATAATGGGAATACAAGTAGGGATAATTAAAAAGAGGAACATTCTTATTTTATCATGATTAAAGGACACACATTTATTTCTGCATGGAAAGGTATAATTTTGCCTTGTTTTTTTACTACTGTAAATCAATTAAATCATTTTTAAAAGCATCCCTCTTCATAAAGTTCAATTGAAATAAATCAATGTAATATAAAAGTACTCACAAACTTGGTGACAGTTAAGGTTAAACTTCTATAAACATTTATCCAAACTTCCAATCATTTGTTTTTTGAAGAAATGGAGTGATGAACTCATAGCCTCTTGAGTGAGGTTAAGATGGAGAATGACAGGTAGATTGCGGCCTGTGGTCATGCAGGCTCTACACTTGAGTTGGAGTTCAGCCTAAAGGTAAAGTACAGGATTAAATTGAGCAATCCATGTTCTTGACTGCTTATGACCATTAGCTGTGGGCAGTGGGGCAGCCACAATGAGTAACCTGCTCAGTGCATGGGCTCACCCTTAAGGAGGGAGTGAGGAGCTCAGATTAAGCGCTCAGAGTTGAACTTCTCCTTTCGATTACATGTAAAATGACCCAGTTGTGAGGTTGTCAAGCATTGGATTAGGGGGCCTACTGACAGCCTCTCTGGAACAACATCTAAGCATATTCAACTGGGAGACACAGCTTGCAGGATGGACTATACACCTTTCTACGTCCGGGTTATAAGCCCTCCTTCCACTGCAAACCAGACCCTTAGTAGTGGCAGATCATTGAGGCAGAGACATGTTTGTGTTCCTATTTGTCTCTAGTTTTCCTGGGCAAATTCTGTAACGTACCTGAGAACGTTCAGGATTGTGAGTATAACAACACCGTAGCAAATTTAACTTTTTAACATATTTGAGAATGTCATTAGCTGTCGGATGGGGGCTGGTTGGTTAAACTGTTGGGGTGCAATTGAGGGCTATATATCACATGACATCCCGTTATGGTTGTGCTGGGAGATGAACGCCCAGGGATTTGCAGACCAACTGTAAGGTACAAAACAAATCGTTTGTCTTAAAGCTTTCTGTGAGTTAACAGTAGGGTTACAGTTGTTACACTTCAGTCACTAAATAATATAATTACCTTATGTAAGAACTCTGTATGCAGAGATAATTAGCAAGTTAATTACCCAATGCTATTTTTCTTCCTCATTGAGTTTCATGGAGAGCATTTTGCACTATTTTCAGCATCAGTAAATATGTTGTGATTTACCTAACACATAAACACATGTTCTCAGTATACATTCTGATGTCTAATTTTAAGATTTGTGGACTTTATACATTTGTAATAGGTGAGCAATGATACTCATCTTTCCACAAACTCTATTTAAAATTGCTTTAACATTTTTTTTTTTTAAATCAATCAACTGGGTAATACATTTCATTGAATTCCGGTTAGTAAAGCTGAGATATTTTATTAAGGCTGTATATTGTACAACTTTGAATAATGACCACAGTATATATTTTACATTTCCAATATCACATTGAAAAAATATGTTTTAGAATTGGCCTTTTAATAAAAACAATGTTTTGAATTTGATCAGATTCTTAGCCCATTTCAAGTAATTATGGTACTAATTATCTGTAACCGAGATAAGGGTCTCAAATAATTATTATATAAAGCAAATTTAAAAAGAATAATAACACCATTCACACAGCACTTTTAACTCTAAAATGTGTCCATCTCTAGCTGTCACAGCACATTTTCACCATTCTGTACATATTCAAACTTTAATGTTCCCATCACACCAAATTGACACATGCTGTTATCTCTACCGCAAACATTTCTGAAAAGTAAAGTTCATATCTGGCTCAATCTATTATAGTATAACACACATTTATTAGTAGGCTTAATGTTATATTGTGATTAGTATTACTCCAACTATAATCGGCACCCTCCCCTCCAGAACATGTCAAAGCTCAGAAATCACAATGTATTCACTGGAAAGGGCGCATCCTCACACTATGAACCACGCATGCGTCAACGACGGAGACTCCTGACAAAGCTCCTGATTTGCCAGCCCTGGAGCCAACCACACGGCTCACTATATTGCAAGGCTTCCCGTTACTAGCGCACCATCATTTGCACCTGCCTACTCTGTTGTTGTAGTTGGGGCGCTGGGAGGGGTCATTATTTTGCAGGCAGTCGTGGGAGGAGGCATTTCCGAGACACCGACAGAAGCGTGTAACTCAGATTCAGCACCACAAGATTGAGGAAAGCGTCCGGATCGAGTCGATATCCACGGTTCGCCTTGGGTTAACTGAACAGGAGGACACCATTTGTTTGGGATTACTCAGTGAGACCAGGCGCTGTACACAGTTTGTGGACCTGCAGAGAGTGACATCTCCTACGGTTAAAGGTGCGTAGCGTTAGTTAGTTACATGCTGTGGTTTTTCCAAGTGGAAGATGTTTTGCTAGCAGCTGTGTAGCATTACACTCCGCTGCTGCACTGACTGACCCGTTGTGCTGCTAACATTAGCCTAGGCGAGGTCCGACTTTTCATTCATCATTGTGCTGGTTGGCGGTGTAAATAAATACCCGCACCGAAATACTTTAGTGCTCACATGCTTACATGGTGTTTATGTGCTGAGCTGGGCTAGCCTGTTTAGCCAAAATCTCAGTGTCGCCCACTCTGCTAATGTTATCCACACCGCACTCCGAGTACTGCTATCCAGGGAGCCCAGTGCTGAAAGGCTGCTCCGACTGATATGTGAGGGGATGTCGGGCAGAGACAAGCTAGGCTGCTATGCTAGTGCAGTGGCTAAGCTAACTGACACTGGCCACTTTAATGCTTCTAAAATAACTGTCCCACATCTGCATTGACGGCTGTTCAATCGTTTGGGAACTGGATATCCTTACATGTCTTCACTCATCGTTTAGCGTCTTCCCTTCGTGTGTTTGCAAACCTCTTGAATGTCTTTGTTTAATAATTGTACCTCTTTGTTTGATTGGCATTCTTACGCACGGTTTAAATGAACTCATCACTCTGCCGCATGACTTAAAAGTTAATCTTTTGCAAATTATTTTGAATTATTTATTGCGACTTTGTGGTTGACTCAGGGGTTTTAAGTAGAGAGGCACACAACCTTGCTTTGCCTCACTCTGCAAGTCTAACAGAGCATAGTCAAGTCTTTTAGCTATTTTAATAATGACAGCAATTAAGTAACACAGCTCATTGAAGTGATGCAATTAAAAGTGCCAACTGGCCCTCATTGTAACAGTAAGGCAGATACTGTGCATTCAGAGTTAGCTCCAGCACTGATTTCTGCCTTGTTTGATACACACTGCAGCACGTTTTCAGATTGTTCTTTTTATGTTTGGCTATTTATTAGCTGAATTGTCATCATACATTTGAAAATCCTCAATATAGTTTGTATGTGTGTTGAGGTGTGCATTTGTGTACTCTGCATTCAACAGTACAGTGCAGCAGGCGGGACCCAAGCTTCTGTGACTCTGTGCATTGAGCCACATTCTTTTCCTGTAACTGGAGATATGGGGTCTCAGATGCCTCTAGGGGTCATATTTGGCTGTATTTAGAATTTGAACTTTTGCAAGGAGGCATGCTTGGACTCACTGTCAAGGCTGTGTGTTTCCCCCCATATGTTTACAGTGACATGCCAGAAATAGGGACATCTGGCTAAGGCTAAAATTATTGTATAAATATATATATATATATATATATATATATTAGTGACAATAATTTACTTTGTTGTTTTGTGTTCCGTGTCTAATATACATTCTCACAACATAGTTTCTAATGCACAAAAAATATTTCCCAGAGTCCAAGAAGATACAAACCATTTTACAACAATAATAAATACAAAGATTGGCAATGCGGCCAATCCACACATCTGAGGAAGGTGGGACCGGCCATTGTTTGCTTTTTCTGCTTAAAAATACTTTATATGCTTAGATTATTTGTCAATTTATTTTCTGAGGATTTTCATTGTTGTAATTAATTAACTATTTATCTGTCCTCAATTAGTTATCTGCTTTTCATTCTAACATCATCTGCCCTTCGATGTGGCAGACTACAATTATAGTTGCTGTCATTTTGCCTCACAAGAATTGTAAATCTCCTACAAGAGCGTTGATCCCAGACTGCCAAGTAGGGCTGCTCGATTATGTCAAAAATCATAATCACGATTATGTTGGTCAATATTGATATCACGATTATTAAATACGATTATTCGTTGACTTTGAAAACACCCATTTATTGAACTTTAAAAAAAAAATTATAATAATTTGAACAGTATGTTTTTAACAGTTGATTACCTTGAAGTTTAAGTTTAATTCAACTGAAAAACCAATATAAAATAAATTATACATTTATATCTACATTTAAATAAATAATATCAAAATAATAAATACCAATAAAGAAGATCAACACATATTTTGGAGCGCATTTCCACAAGCTACTAAACATATATACATATGATAACTAATGTCACTCACAACCTGTGATGTTTAATTATACTGCTACACGCAGTACTCTTATTTTTGGTAACTAAGAGGCTCCGGCTTGACGTTAGTGAAAGTTACTGTACGCTAGAGACATTGCGAAAGAGAATGCACTGCAGTATGCAATAATTGTTTTATCTCGATTACGTTGTTTTCGTAATCGTTGCAAGCCAACATCGTAATCGAGATTAAAATATGATTAATTGCACAGCCCTACTGCCAAGCATGGACACAGCTTCACTGTCCTTTGGGAAATGACTTGTGTAGCACTGTCAACCACCTGCTTAAGTCAATCTTTAACACAGGGCTTATTTTTTTAACATCTAGTATATTTTTTCTACATCCTTAGTTATGATTATGCTGTTGTGTGAGACTTTTAAAAACATGTTTTAGCATGCTTCATAGAAAAATGACACTTAATAATTGCTGTTTTCTTTTATCACTTTTATCCTTTGGGCAAACTTAAAAAATGTTGCTTGATTTTGAGAATAATACCTAACACAAAGGTAACACATTTTACCAAGCTGGTATCAAAGCAATGTATCCCTCATGGAGCAGTCTAGTGCAATTCATACTAAAACACAATTATTTTCAGCTGGTTTGTAGCCTATTTGTTATTCCCTATTACTCACTCAATAACACCAAATGACAAAGCTTGACAGCCACCTGTATTTCATTTTCTGAATGTTTTGCCTCGGTTACTAAACACAATTTGCAATGTAGCCTGGTTCTGTTACTGTGGATAAGGAAGCCCTAATTTATGGGTGACACTATGCAATCAATGGCAGCCCGGAGTGCATTGTGTTCTCCGTCGCCTGGGAGAGGAAGCGCTATTGGCTGACCACCGTGGAACCCCCTGTTGTTGTGCTGAGACGCAGCTTCAAGGTATCCATGGTAGCCCGGCTCACTGGAGCAGGATTGCCTCTCCTCGCGGGCCTCTCATACCAGCACCAGAAACAAATGTTTGATACTGTTTAAGAGATGAGAGATGAGGCAAAATAAATAACACAGAACAATCAATAGTTGTAGCGCTTTTGTCTACCAAATCAATTTGAACTCTTCTAACCCCAGGGTTTGTATGCTGAAATGTGGAACTGCATTTAGCTGACAGCAACTATTTCCATCAGGTTTAGAGCTTAGTACATATTTCTTTAAAAGGAATGTAAGTAGTGTTGGTTACTGGGGACAGTTAATTACTAAGCAGATGTAACAGCATTTTACATTCATTTTACAAGATTCACTTCTTTATCTCTTCGTAATATCCCACTCTGTAGGCTACTATAAAGGCACAAAAAAAGGAAAGATCACTTCATTTTTTCAGAGGGGGCAATACAGAAGATGATCCAGCAATGCTTGAAAGTATTTTGTCAGCAGCAGCTTGGTGCAGAAAGAAAGAACAAGGTTATTCTCTTAAGTTAATTTCAAGTCTATTTCGCTGAGACCACACCCACAATGCCTGGCAAATGAGCTGTTACAATGAAAGTTGTTATAGCATGTTTAAAACAATCTACCCATCCTTCCGTTTCACTGTGGGCGAATGTGGTTGGATAATTCTTCAAGAAACTGCTGACAAATCGTTGCAGAGTCATCAGAAGTTGGGCTGGCATTTATCTTATTATCTTATAAAGCTAATAGAATAATAAATAAAGTGCACCCCTTGTGTCATCACAATTTTGAATATCTATGTAGAATTTAACCAAATTGTATTGTCTCATGCAGCTCAGTTATTTCTCATTTTGGAGCTACATTTTTAACAGTGTTGTCCATAGTTGTTGGAGTCCTGCCCTAAAAACAAATGTTGCCTTACAGACATGCAAATGTTTTATTGTGCAGGGTGGCTTTTAAATACATTTGTTTTTAACTTGATGATGGCGCCTAAAGTTTTAAAGTATTAAACAAGACCTTAGGCTTCAAATAAGCTTATGCGTTGTCTTCTTTTGTATGTATTACATTTCTTATGGTAAGTTGACTTTCTCCATAGCAATGTAGCTTTTGTTGATTTGCAGCCTTTCAGTGTGCATGTAACTATGAACAAGTAGTTTTTGGCTATGAGAATATGAAGTCCCAGGCTCCTCCAACAGTACAACATACACTATACCTCGTACAAGACATTACAAAAAGATAAGAACAATAGTGAAAAATAGTGCGATTGAAACAAAGGTGCAAGTAAAATGTAGATGTAAGCTGGAATAATATGAAACAGAATGTAATATTAAATACTTCTCAGTGAAATAAAATACTGCTTTTTATAATAATATATAGCTTTATCATTAAACATTTTCTCGACATAGACTTTTTCAAAAGTTACCTGTTAACATTTTTATTTTCCCTGTTTTAAAAGTGTATTTTTATAATACTATATATCTGAGTTTGTATTGGTGTAGAGTGAGAGCATACTGTCATCGAACAAACATGTTCACAAACGAAACTCACTCGTCACAGTGAGAAATGCCCAGCTGTTAATGACATTAATGATGGCTGCATGCCATTTAGCTGTTTGGATGTCAGCTTCCTGTTATTGTGCAGGCTGGCTCAATGTCACCTCTCACTGGAACAAATGAATAGAGCAAAGCCCTTGTTAGTGTTATTAGTAACACCTGTCACACACATGTCTGCTGTGAGAAAGATTGTTCTCTAAAAACGTCCTCAGGCATGTCCACCCTTTAACCCAGCCTTTTGTTACTGCATTAAAGTATTAGATACTGGTTGATTAGACCCAATTTAAAAAGCCATGGGCTCACTGCAGTTCAAATATGTTTAGGCTCATTGGATGATTAGGGTATCAGATGTGTTGATTTTAGAAGTTTGGACCATATTTATTTAATGTTAAGAGGACATACAGTAAGGTCTTGGGAGCAAAGCATCTTGGCAACATGCAGTAGACAATGGTTTCCATTAAAGGTAACCTATTATGCAAAATCCACCTTTTCATGTCTTTTATACATCAACATGTCTGTGTAAAGAGATTCTGAAAGTGTCAGGAACAAAAGATTCACTCTCTTTTTGTCCTGATCCATTTCTATAAAAACCTGTATGAAAATGAGCTGATCAGATTTTGGCCACTTTATGATGTCATAACGATTTTTTTTTGGCTTGTGTAACCATTAGCCAATCACCAACCAGGGTAACCCCCGCCCCCCCACCTTATCACTTGAATCTCCCCATAGAGCACCATTTTAACCAAATATCTCTCAGAGGGGCGTGGGGAGTGGCTCCTTATTTTCATCTCTAATTTAACAGACACAGAATCAGCTCTTTTGAAACAGGGCTGAAACAGAGGGGTTTATGGGATGCTACAATGCACAATCTGTTTGGTGTTTGGAGCCAAACACTTCAGAGAGATGTTTTATATATATCTGAGACCTATAATATATTGATGAAAAACAGTATAAAAGGGGACCTTTAAGTTGTGGTTGGAAATCTTCAAACTAACTAAGCATGGAAACCAAACAATTCCCTTTACACAATACACATTTTTCTTTGATAACAACTTTATTTAATTGCTGCAATTACCTATGAAAAGGTTTTAGCCGATCATTGAGAAACTCATGGAGAGGAGACAAAAGTACTTAATATCTCCTAAGAACAGACCAAGTAACATTTCTCGGTGAGCAACAACACATTTCTCATTGAGATGTTGTAACTGGAATGTGATGCCAAGCTGCTGCCAGGATGTTCTCTACTCTTAATGATTCTCCCCCTAGTCTCCCACAGATGTCACCTTCTCTGGGGAAAAAATATTGATTTTGACAAGACTGAATAGTTAATAGTCTCTTTCTTTTGTTCGCCAGTGGCCCGTCAGTTCTGAGGGTATAAAGTGACAACAAAGCCTTTCTTCACAAGTACAGGCAGATCCACCTCAGCTACTCTAATAATGAGTCCAGATAATGTGGATAATTTCATCAGTTTTATAGCTGGCTATGGTTCACTCTTAAAATGCATGTTATATATGCGGACTAGGATGCCTTCTCTGTGAGTACAAAGGCTGCATGTTGAATCTGGTGGTCATGGTAAGACACTTTCATAGAATACATTGATTCTGTGAAGCAGTCAAAAATGATGGAAATGTATCAAAGATTCATATTCGTAAGCTGTACATACTATTGTATTTTTAATCAAAAATAGGCTTCCTAAGTAATAAGAATGTGGATTTAACGCTTGCTGGAGATAGGAAGAAATAACCCCTGACACTTAGCCTCACATGTAACCAACTGATCCTGCCTTCAGTTAGCTACTAACATGAACTTGTTTTCATTTGTAAACAAACAGTTTTTTCTCGAGTTCAAGGTTCAAGGGTTTTATTAGTCATAGCTACAGTGTAGTTATGTCGATGAACATCTTAGGTCACAGGCTCCACCAACAGTGCAACACAATAAAACTGAAAAACAGAAAAAATAGTGCAAGTAAATACAAAAATTAAATATTGAAATCTATATACAAGTGATTGGAATATGATATATTAGATACATACTTTGTAAGTTGCAGCCAGATGAATATTATTATTCCAGTCTTTTATTCTAACTCAATTGAATTTATAAGCTTCTACTTTGAGACTTTAGTTAGGTTACAAAGAGAACAAGCGTGGATGTAGTGCCAACCGTCCATCGGTCAAGGCCACAGCAAACTAGATTCTGTCATAAGTGTGGAGATGAGGCACTCGTCCATAGAAACAGGCTTCTGGTAAATTCTATAGATGTAGCGTGGGCATACATTAATTTGCTTAAACACTGCAGTTTGGTGAGCCTTTTGTGTGCAAACATTCTGTGTGATTCCCACTAGCACAATTTGTTTTTCTAGTTACAAAAGGTCATGTCAACACACTTATGGTACTAGAATCCTCCCTCTCTGCTTCTGCTATGTTTCTATCCTCCGCTGAGCACCCCTTATTGTTTTGATTCTATCAAAAAACGAATCCGTCTCACCAGAGGCCATTCAACAGCGGTAATAACGTTTAAAAGTCTCAAAAATGCTACAACTACTGTCACAAACTGGATGAATGTGAAGTATTTTGTTAAAGGAGGATGAAGCGTACTGTAATTAAGGAGCACTATTGGAGTGACTTTGATGGTTATTGGACTCAGGATTCATTCATTTGGATTCCCGCTGTATGAAGAAATTAAAGGACTGCGCAAGTGGAAACAATTCACAAAGGGATTAAACAGTTTAAAACACATACTCAAAGTAAACCGGATTTTCCCGATGTGTTTATGTGGATTCAAAAGTCGTAAATAATCTACAAAATGGAGGAGACCGATCTGATCGGAGCAACTGTGACAAATAATCCAACTGAAACCGGCATGGACAATGACTATGTTTTAAAAATGCGCTTATCCAGAAAAGCCTGGTTTGGACACTTTACTTTTTTATGCTTATAATAGCTACTAACTTGCATTTTTATTCAAATTAATGAATCAATTATTTTTTATATTTTATTGTAATGTAGAGACAAGGCTTTTAGTTAATCATGTATTGCGTTGCAAAATTATGTATAAGAAAAAAAAAGTCTAAATATGATATTTGGCCTCAAATCATCTGAGGCCTGGCACGCCCCCTGCAATCTTTGGCGCCCCCCCCCAAGGGGGCCACGCCCCCCAGGTTGGGAACCACTGATCTGATCTGACCAGGGGCCACTTCTAGCATTTGACATCCGGGGCTTAGCCTAAAGCTTGTAGTGGGAGGCTGTAGACATATTGCTTCAGGATCTTTTGTTTATTTTACATTTAAATACACACATTTCTTGCAATGTGAAATAAACCTCCTAATTCAAAATAAGATAATTAATATAACAAAAAACACAACATGGGCTGATACAAGCTTTGAATGTGCCACGTGCTTCCATATTTGCTGAGTAATGCATAACATTTTTAAGGGTTTTCTCCCTTTTATCAGAGGTTATCCTCATGTGTTTGTGTCGTTGGCTTCTTTGTACTGTATACTCCTGTCTATCTACATCTCTAAAAGTCACTCGCAGTTATCCATTATTAACCCACAAATCACTGCTCAAAGAAATCATAGATGGCAGATAGCAGCTCTTAAACCAGGAACTATAGGTGTTTTCTTTTAGATATTTCTCAGGAGAAACAAATAATGCATGAACAATTGTTAGTTTAGTTGTATCTTGAGCTATTATTGCCATTATTAGTGCTTACCGTGCTGAGTTTCTCATGACTTGACCAGCCCTGAAACACAGCCTAGTTAATGTATTTTGTGCATGCAGAAATGACTAGAAACTCTGCTAGATTGCATACATGTACATTAATGACCATGTCTGATGTCGGATACTAAATCTGTATCCAACCTTGGTTTGCTATATTTATAAAAAAACGTTCATGGGTTAATTTCAAGACATTAGTTTGGTTACCCTATGACTTTACTGTGATACAATACTCAAATGTTAGACCCGGGACTTTCAGTGTGAGACTTGAGTGAATGTTATAAATCACTGCCTATACAGTAGTTCAAGATTATAGCAATTCTGTCGTCTTTCCATTGTAACAAATGGTAATCCTGTAGGTATCAAAGAAACATGTGTTCCCTCTTTCAAATCAAAGCTGAGCATTGTCCTCTGCATTGACAGCAGAGCTGCAGAGCTAGGTCACATGATACATTGTCCCATTCTGACCAATTGCAAATGCATTGACAATCTATCACAACATCTGTGTGGAATAGCTCTAAAAAGCTATTTGACTTAACAAAGTGCAACAAAAAAGGTTGCGGCGGCCAGAGTTCAGAATGGAATGTTTTTAAATTCGTGTTGCATCAATGTCATTAATCAAACAGATGTAAAATTACTGTTTGAAAAAGAGTAGTTTTAATTATAGGAAAAGCATAATAGCACAACTTGATTAAAGGGAAATTACTTTACAGGATGGATTGACATCAATATATGTGATGGATTTTGTTAAGATAACCAACATGTAGATTTCACTTGATTTAAGATGCTCTGTTGTGTTCTCTTATAAACACACATTATTTATGTTTCTTTTTAGTGTTCTCACCAAAAATGCACTGTGTGTTCTCTTGGTCCTTCCTCAAGCCAAGCCTATTTGATATATGTTAAACCCTTCATTGTTTCCATGCATGCTTACTTGCTACTAGTAGTGTTGTTCTTTATCTTTTTTTGGTGCATTGCTACGTTTGTTGGCATGTCCCTGTCACTAAGTTTTAATAAGTAGAACACTTGTGCGCATGAACATTAGAAAAGGAACACACCTACATCTTGCTCCATTGTGTATTAGACAAAGACTCCACATGGTACCTTCAACAGCCTGCTGCTGCTACTAATCTCTGTGAATTAAATTAGTGGTAGAGCATTTGAAAATATTCTCCAAAGGTTGTGAATTGTATCGTGCAGTTTGGCTCAAAGATGTGACTACAGTGGAAACCTGTCTTCCCCTCTGCTTTGACCTTAACAGTCCTCAAAGGGAAGAAGGAAGAGTCATGCGTTTTAGAGGGAATCTTGGAAATGAATTGTGAAGTACCCAACCCACCATAACCCACCATAACCCACCATACGCTTTCAGTGCCACATCCCTCCAGTACACTCCAGCATGGAATGTACTGGAGGAGTGTAGTTTGTTTCGAGGTTAACTTATTCACAGTGTGAAGACATTGATGTTGTATGACAAATACTAAATCTTAAAAAAAACTCATAATGGTTTGTACTATTACAAAATAATATTACATTGCTGAAGGTCTGTTGTGCATAAGGGGGCTGGTCCATTTAAAAACTGCGGCAAGATGAACAAAACTGTATGTTTTTTACAAGCATCATTTTTGCTCCACTCGTGGACTGTAAATAAACAAAATGTTTTAGAGTGATCTCGACTACTCGTGAAATGTTCTGTTATCTTAGATTAGAGCCTAACAAAAGAAAACACAGGTGCATCCCAGAAATGAATCGATACCAACAAAAACAAGAGGACATTTGGTCTTAAATGTTTTGCTATACATGAGACCCAAAATGTTGTTTAAAAAACAAGATGCAGATGTAAGAGGCATGAATGAGCATGTGGTATAAATATCACCTGTTCCCCCACATACTCTTTGAGCTTTACTTAAGAATGATACCTGTTATCAGGAAAAAAACACATTGCATATTTCACGAAGCGTAACCAAAGTCGTACAGAATATACTTCAGATGAAAATAATTTGACTGACAGTAGTTTTCAGCAATAGCTATGTATATTTATAAAACTTCGTTGAGGTGTCCTGATATAGGATTTTTAAGAACATCTCCCAGCAAATTAGTGGCATGTGTTTTCAGAAGACATGGTTAAAAAATATTGATTCAACTTTGCCATGGGCATTACATTTTTAAAGAAGGTTGAAGATAACTTGACTGCTTTGAGAATTTCACAGGTTGTGCTCTACCTTGATCTGCCTGTTTTGGCCGCTCTGAGAGCACGGCTCTGCACAGCAGCGATACGGCAGGTTGAGCCCTGACTTCTGCTTTCAGAGACTCCCTTACAACTGTGTCTACTGCTTAACGCCGCTCTGAATCTGGGTCAATGCAGTGTCGGCATATTAACTTTGAATAATGACAAATGACAGGGATTGCATTCACAAAGTTAGTGTCATATGGTGAAGAAGCTCTAATTCCCATTTTATGCAGTGCAAGCAGAGTTTAAACTTTTGAATATTTTGATCTGTGACACATATGCATGCATTTTCAAAACTCCAGGGCTAAGCATATTCAGAGAAAGATAGTTCTGTCTCTCTGAAAACCCATATAACATTTTAAGGACACTTAACCCTCATATTGTAGTGAAACAACTTGAAACTAGACATCTGACACCTAAGGATATAGCTATATAATATGTTATTTTCCATTTGAGTTTTAAAAGCAAACTATTAGCAAGGTCTCAATCCTAATGTTCTTTTTTTGTGCTCAGTATTTTTTTTTTTTTGGATTGTTTTCGTTATTCAAATCTGCTTTGCTGAGCAGCACAAGCATTCCTATGCAAACATTTAACCTTAAAGGAGCTTTCTGCTTAACTTATGAACTATGATGGTATTACAAAGATATATATTTAATGCATAAAATGGTTACTTTATTGTCTGATGCATCGTAGCTTAATGTCAATAAACATGAGTCTACTAGACTAGACTTAACCCTGTCTGTTTAGCCATTAGTTTGACCTTATTCCACGGCTCCCTGAATGCTTATCATGTATTAACCTCATTTGTTAATTCATTCAAGGCAGTGGAGTTAATCCATGCCAACATGGACTTGGAGAAAAGGGGCTCTTGATTTTGACTCCGAGAACACCAGATGATGTATACAGGAATAGTGAGCAAATTGAAATCACACAGCATTAAAAAGGTCATTTATCAACCCAACATGTACATGAGAATAAGTCATGGCAGTTTACCTCATTCATGATTACATGTGAAGGTTCACCTATGCATGAAGGGCAGTTGATTCACTGACTTCACATACTGTTGGGTGTGACTACGTGTTACAGTATGTGACAGGCAGCTTTACTTCTAAGTTTAACAGAAATCTAACACTGTATCAAAATACACACAGACAATTCTGCTTTTTGACAGAGGGCGGTTTTAGGGGGGGGGCAACGGGGCCAGTGACCCCCCTGTGGCGCCCCTCCAAAAAAAATGTTACAATAGTACGATTTATTGGAACTAAATCAAATCAGAGACCTGTATGTACAGTGGAGATTAAACTGTTCATTACCTTATATAAAAACAAGTTTATGCTTTTTTATTAAATTGTCACTTACATTTACTAAAACAAATACCAATTACTGTATTTTATGTTTATTTAACACAATTACTTTATACTGTCTTTGTCTTTTTAACCCGCTTTTATTGTGCCCCTCTCATGAAATAACTGGCCCCAGCCTGCCCCCCCCAGTAAAATTGGCCTAGAACCGCCACTGCTCTTTGGTCAAGGCATTCATGTTTTATGGAGAATACTAGGGCAGTCACTATTCAACTACTGTAGTTGAGTTTGAACAGATTTGATCTCACATGTTTCATGTGAATGTGTCTGAGCTACAGCATGACCGAAATGCTATTGTCCCCGACAGTGTCATGCTTCAGTGAGTCCTTGTATTTCCCAGTGAGGTGTCATAGCGCCTTTCTAGATGTCTTGTCAGATTTTTCAGTGGATCTAAAGCCAGTAACATTTGGTGAATTCTAAAGCGTGTGATTATCCTGCCAGTCCCATCTGCCTATTATTTTCATGGCTGTAGGGGGGCTGCAACCTTACCCATCATGCACTGGGCGAGAGACAGCGTAAAGCCTGGACAGGTCACCTTCTGTATCTGTCGAGGTTAAAATACATTAAAAGCCAAATACAGAGGGGAGTTTAGAGTTTACATCAACTGTATGCGAGAGGTTTTAGACCTTCTGTACATTATGTAAAACAAATATTTGCAATAATATGTGAGTTGTTTGCTGACCTTTATAAAATCATGCATAGGTGGTTTCCTCTTGTATAATGTGATTATATTAATGTAGCAGAAGGAATTATGTCTCTATTGGGATGTATTTGGTACTGTAGGATGAGTTTATTTAAAACAGAGGGGAAGCTGCTAGTTTTTCCTTTTTATATTAAATGCGAAACATTAGGTAACAACTATACTAAACTTAATGTATTTTTGAGAATAAACAGTTTGTTATATAATCATTGATATATGACAAATGTTTATACATGTATATTAAACCATTTAGTTTTTAAACCATCAGTCCCTCAATAATCATGTTTAACATAATAAACTGTAGTACAGCACAACAGGCACCACATGTGGTAAAACAGCAGGGCTTTCTGTGTGTGTTAGTCGGCCTGACAGTGTTGAATAGTTTCTAGTCAATGCCATTTGTTTGTTTGTGTTTGTTTGTAGATATCCAATAGACTGCTGGATGGAGTGTCTCTGTATGACAGGTGCTCAATCAATACAGACATACAAACAGAGCTCTGACTCAGCAGAATGTCCCGCTTCACTGCCAGCACTATGTTTACCTGATTTGTTGAGAGGCTCTGATGATCATCCGACTTCAGCTTTCTGCAATTAGGAGTCTGAACACCGTGTAGTAGTAAACATCAGAGGGCACATTAGAATGTTTCAGTGCAGAGAAGTGATTATCTTTAATCCATGAACAGGGATGCACACTTCTCTATTGTGATTTGTCTTTGGATGGCTTAGTTGCTTAATAGTTTGTAAATTGCCAATATTGTTTTTAACTACTCTTTTTTGTTTACGGCAATGAATAGCTTAAATTGAATAAGTAAAACCATGAGTAAACAGTCACTGATTGTTTACATTTCATCTAAAGCAACTGCGTGTCTTGATGTATAAGCGAACATGTACAAACCTCGCTCTCAGTCAACACCTGGGGCCTCATTTATAAAGGGATATACGCTCAAAAAATGGCGTACGCCAGTTTCTACGCAATGTTTGTGATTTCTAAAATACTGACTTGACGGGAAAATGTGCGGTCCTCCACGCAAACTCTAACCCATGCGTACGCACTAAGCACAAAAACAGGAGAGACGAGAAACTGCGACACCGCGTTGGCAGAAGGAAGAATGGAGAGAAATATGTGGAAATAATACCATAAATAAAATGTTACCTCTCTTTTATCATATAGGAAGAATTCATTTTCAAACATTGATTAAAGCCAATCTTAAAATGATTAAACAAACGCCTGTTTGCGACTCCTCAGTGCACACAAAAACATAACTTGGAGAAATAAATAAATATGGAAATGTTATTGAAAACCACCTCGAATATGTTGTGTTAATGTTATGAAATGATTTCTCATAAATGATGCGGTAAGCAGAAGGACAGAATTACGTCTAAACTGACGCCGTTTTGCATTTCTATAGGTTGTATAGATACGAGCATGGTTTTATATACTATCATGTTTAATCATGTTTTATGCCGTTCGCCGCCTACTTGATAAGTCGCTCGTAAAACACAGGAGGTATGGAAACTAAGAACACCATATGTGGTAAATTGAACAGCTAATATAACACAACACTAGTTGTATTTCCTTTAACTGGTGGATTATGGATATATAGTTGTTGAACAAAAGCTGGAACACAAACCACCAAATACAAAACAATAATTCAGATCCAGTCGTCATGACTCCACTCCGGAGGGATTCCCCGATCATTTCTTACAGTTTCTCATCAAGGGGGTGTCTCCTGTCCCCGGTACAAACACACTGCCTGAGGAAGGCTATGTGTATTTTTTTTGTCATTAACCTTTTTCGGACCACTTATTTATTTATTTTGGTGACGATCCGACCTCCATGCTGCTACTCTGGTTCAAACTGCATCCACCAAACAATATGATTTATCTCGACCTCCCCAAAATAACCAACATCTGACACGGTGTGAGATGTCTTTTTTAGCTGTTCTGTCGTCATTTCCTGCTATCTTCTTCATAAAGTCAGTCAAAATGAATGAATAAATGGGCGTTTCGTTGACTTGTAGGCAAATATGGGATTTCGAGTTGATTGTGATGTGATTTATAAAGGGAAACCGGCGTAGGATATGTCCTGCGCCGGTACGCAGTCTTTTATTAATTGGAAAGTGTCGGTGCGTATTTATTTGCTTTGTCCTATGTAAGCAACCTTCCCACGTCAATCCTACGCAAGGCTTTATAAATGAGGCCCCTGGTCACTTGAGGTAATTACTTTACAACCGTTAGCAGTTGTCTCTCTGCCGTGTCATCAGCATTATTTCAGAGAAGAGCTGACACAAGCAGAACCTAATGTAATAATATTGTTTAATGGGCAATGAAAAAACAAACAGTATCAAGACGACCCTCCATTAGGTGACAAATGAGCTGACACGGGGAAAAAGCAGCATGGAGTGAGCTCACCACAGAGGCCATTGTTTCCTCTCCTACATTGAAGCCACCAAATATTTGTCACGGGGCTCTCAGCCTTCATGTACACTACCTTGTCCTCTCAGTTCCCACTCATGTTCTTCTTTCTGAATTCACAGTTGAATTACTGTAATTTAATATTCTTCTAATATTAGATTAAAAAAATAGTTTTGACGAAAACACTCAAAGTCGCAAACAATTAGGCCATACACCATATGTTAATATTTGACTCTTCTCAACTCAAGCATTCAACATATTTGCTTACATTTTTTATTACCATTGTTCATTTATCATCCATCACTAGTTTAAGGTAGAACATAAATGCAGTTTGCCAATACAGTCGTGTATATCAGCCCGTTACTGCATTGTGAGGATTGTGTTTTTCTGCTTTGGTTGTGTGGTTTGTCAGCACTTAGTTTGTAAAAGCCAATTCATGTCTGTTGTTGTATTATGTTTTTAAAGTGCATCTAAAACACAATCAGTGTTCAGTTTATGCCGTCTGATCCATTTAGTATGGTACAAATTGAAGGTGAAAATGTTGGACTACAGTTATTTGCACTAAAAGACTCACTTCTTCACAACTATAAAGAGAGCCGATACAGAGTTTCCAATCAACCTCACTTCCAATAGATGGCTTTAGGTGGTGGGGGGGATAACTTAGGGACCCGGAGTGAACCCTCTAAAGTAAGCGAGTGATACGTACATAAACACTAGCCTGCGGTGATAACCACGGAGCATCTGGCCGCCCATCTGTGTAGTTATTCCATCACAAAGCGTTTAAAGTCAATAACTCACACGAGCAACATCATGGCCTTAATCAAGATGTTTTTATTTTATGTGCATATTTTAGCTGCTCTTGTCTTGAAGGATACCCTTTACTGCATCACATCTTTCATAGTTTCATCATTATGCCTGACTCTTTCTTGTTTTAGTTATTACAGGATGATTGAAGAACGTATGCAGTGAGATATATAATCTTTATCAGTTTGTTATCCTACACAATATTTCTGTTTGTCTTACTATCGCTTTGTCTTTCTTAATGTCTTGAATGGGAATGATTGCACTTTATTTTTCTTTATCGGTAAATAGAGGAATGCATCTTAAGTAGGGAGACAAATTAATGAAGTACGACTTGAATATTTATTTTTCAAAACACAAAGCACAAAACAAAGACAGTTCTCATTCATAACACTCCGTTCGATGTCTCACTATGGGATGCGCCTCATCGCGGAGCAAACAGAAGCATCAATCTCATTACGCCAATCCTGATTGGCTGGTGATCTTGACGTCAACATCAGGGAATCACCCCCTATAAGTAGCTTGCGCCACGACGCATGCGTCATTCAAACACCTCTTCTCGCTTCAGAGCACATCTCTATAGTAGCCGGACAAGCTTAACGGTCCACCCAAATATAACAATTTCGGTCGACGGGCGCTCGCCGGCTACTCCTTCTGCTTTGCAGGAAGACGTTAATACTAACGCCAGTTAGTATTGAAATCGACCTCGCCCTTCTCTTCCCCGGAAAGTAAGGTAGGTCTGATTTTTTCAAGCTAGCTACGCACCTGTTGCTAGCTAGCTTCCCCTTACTACCGACACCACGGTAGCGAGGAGGCTTTTCTTTTTCTCTCTCACGGAGGAGAAAAGGATTAGAAGTATATTGACACACCAGTCAATATTCTTTGAGAACAAAGGACCCACACCATCCCTTTTTCTCCGGATTAAGGACGGGTTGGTAACACTTTTCTCTCAACGACGTACCTGTTACGAGCGGGTCCTCTCCACGCCACGAGGCGAACAAGATGGACGCCTCTCCCCCTCACACCAGAGGAGTCAGGGACTCGGAGGCTCGGTCATGCGGCTGCGGGTTGAAGATAGCAGGCACAGACTCACACCAGGTCTGCTCGTCCTGCCTCGGGCTGGAACACGCCCAGGAGGCTATCTACAACCCCGGCTTGTGCGGGCATTGTGCCCGTTTCACCCGAAAGAGCCTCCACCGACGGCTAGCACACCAAGCTAGCTTGTCGGGACAGGACCCCCTCATGTCCACTGATTCGCCGTTTGGCAATCGAGACACGGGGGCGTCCGCCGCAGAGACTGAGCCCCTCACTGTGTCGGTCTGGGGCTCACTAACAGCGGCAGCTGCAGAACCGGGATCCCACGCCGTGTCAGGCCGGGACCCGGTGGCGGCAAGAGACGCGGGAACGTCTCACCAGGCGGGAGCTCCCGGCGAGACCTCACCATGGTCTCGCCCGCGGAGGATGTTCTGGAATTAGACTACATGGAGGACGAAGAGACACCTCTGAGTCCCTCCTGTCTGATTCGGATGAGCAAGAAGAAGATATCTTCATGTCATCGGCTCAAACGGCAAAGCCGGGAGTGATGGCTGCTCTTCCGGGCGATAGCACACCAGCTTCGCCCTGTCTGAGCATGGACCTGCAGGCCGTGTGTCAGCGTGCCGCGTCCAGGCTAGACATCCCGTGGCCCGAAATGGCCAAGGAGACCGCCAGATCCCGTTACGAGGGGAAACATTCTCCCCAAGCAACGAGGACAAGGAGGCAACTCCTCCCGGTCTTCCCGGAGATGTTGGATGAGGTGTCGGTCTCGTGGAGGGACCGACCCTTTAGCAACAAGGCCCCAATCCAGGGTGTCTCCTCCCTAGACTGCGACGGTATGGAGAGGCTCGGCCTGCTCTGCATACCGCCGATGGAACTGCTGGTGGCAGCCCACCTCCTACTGAGGATGGGCCCGTCACCAAGCAGGAACCCCACGCTGCCAGCGAAGGTGGACCGTTTCCAGTCGACCATGACTGAACGGTCCTACAGAGCCGCAGCGTTGTCCGCCAGGGCTCTGAACGTTTCCTCACTGCTAACCGCATACCAAGCGGAGCTCTGTGAGGATATGTCGAGTAATCCTGGACCGGCCGTTCTGGACGAGTTGGCCGCGGTCACAGACATTTGTCTCCGTGTCCAACGCTGCGCCGTCCAGGCCACGGGCAAAACAATGGGGATCATGGTGGTGCAGGAAAGAGCTAGATGGCTCAACCTCACCAACCTCCCAGACCGGGAAAAGGAGGATGTGCTTGACATGCCCATCGTTCCCGAGGGGATTTTCGGCTCCGCTCTTGCCTCCATGCAGATGAGATGCGAGTCGAAAAAGAAGGAGGACGAGGCCCTCCACCTCTGCCTCCCTCGAAGGGCCCAGCCGCTGCGACAGCCCTTCGTCCAAGCTGCCCCGAACCCTGTTCGGTTCAAGATACCGAAAACGCAGAGGTCGCAGTCCGCCCCGAGTCCCCAGCCCAGGCAGGGGACGAGGGCGAGCTGGCCTAGAAAATCTCCGGTTCCGGCTGCAGCCCAGGCGCAGCCAACCCAGAATTTCGGCCAGCAGTCGAGGAAGAAGAAGCGAGCGGCGTGACAGCCCCTCCTTCTCCCCTCTGTGACAGAGCTGGAAGTCTACGGTTCCCCAGCTCTAAATGTGTTCCCGCCGCCTCGAGAGATGCCTCAATACCATCCTCAAGTCCGCATAAACACATGTCACACACTTATTGATTTTTCTGTCATAAAACATTTTCCGCTGACGCATCCAGGCTTAGAGCCAAGGGCGCAGCTCGAAAAAATGAAAAGAAAAACAATAAAAACAATAAACAGTATGTCAACTGTTCCCCTTCTGAGAGCAGCTACGGCATCTCTCAAAGGGCGGACAATTGACGTGTCTGTGAAGGCACCACCGTGCGGAGAGTATTGGTTATTATGAAATGCGTAGTGGCACTACGCCACTGGCCGCACCCGACTTTTCTAGTACGGGGCGCGCCTACAGGTGCTGTCCTTTCACGGAAGGTGGTCACCACGGACGCATGTCTGACAGGCTGATAGGGTATTTACGAAGGTCGCCCGGTGAGGGGTCTCTGGAGCAGAGACCTCCAGCGGGCACACGTAAATCACCCGGAGCTTTTAGCGGTGTTCCCCACCCTAAAACGCTTTCTGCCTTCTCTCAGAGGACACCATGTCCTCGTGAGGACAGACAACACGACCACAGTATCGTGTATGAACCGCCAAGGGAGGTTGCGTTGTCTCCAGTCACACACACTGGCACACAAACTGATCCCTTAGAGCGGCAGACGTCTCCTCTCTCTGAGAGCGACGCATGTACCAGGAGTGATGTACCTCGGGACAGAAACTGTCCAGAGGTGCACCACTCTATGCAGACTGCACTCCACATCCAAGGATCGTGAGTCCGCTGTGGGTGCGTTACGGCAGAGCCGCGTTAAATCTGTTCGCATAAAGAGAAAATGCTCAATGACGCACCGTTAGGCGTGGACGCACTCGTACACGATTGACCTCCGGGTCCTCTGTACGCGTTCCAACCCCTGGCTCTGATACCCCCAACTCTGGCCAGAGTGAAGGAGTAACGGCACACACTTATCCTGATGGCTCCGCCCTAGCCTGCAACGTAAGGGCTGGCGGAGATATATCAATTGTTGTGCGGGCAGCCATGGCAGCCCCCACTATGCAGGGACAGATTGTCTCAGGCGGGGGGGGCGATCCTTCACCCACGCCCAGAGCGCGGGGCACTATGGGCCTGACCCGTGAGTGGTACAATCTGAATACAGTGGGACTCCCTCAGAAGGTGATAAACACTATTCAGAGTGTGAGAGCTTCCTCCACCAGGTCTCTCTATGACTGTAAGTGGAGGGTGTTTGAGGAGTGGTACCTTCAAGAAGGACACATCTCCTTTCAATGTCCTGTCGGGGTGATGTTATCATTTCTACAGGTCTTGATCGATAAACACAGAGCTTTCTCTATGATCAAGGTGTACCTGGCTGCTATTGCTGGATGCCATGTGGGCTTTGAGGGTAAGACGGCTAGCCAACATCCTTTGGTTTGCCGTTTTATGAAGGGAGCTCGCAGGCTCCTCACTGTCTCCAGGTCGCTGGTGCCCTTATGGGACCTGACAGTGGTTTTAAATGGGCTCAGAATGACCCCATTTGAACCCATGGAGGGAGCTGACATGAAACATCTGTCACTCAAGACAGTGCTGTTACTGGCCCTATTCATGCACTGTCTGTACATCCCTCATGCACTCAGTTCGCCCCAGGGCAAACGAGAGTGTTGTTGAAACCCAACCCTGCCTTTACACCAAAGGTGGTTGGTTCGTGTACCCCAATTGACATTGAGGCATTTCCTCCGCCGCTGGTTTCCTCCGGGGAGCAGCAGCAGGATCTGTTGTGTCCAGTCCGGGCTTTACACACATATATGGACAGATCAAAAGAGCTTCGTCTTAATGACCAACTCTTTGTGTCCTGGGCTAACCCTCACAAGGGCAAGCCTGTTACTAAGCAACGGCTCTCCCTATACGAGTCAGAGTTTGCAAGCACCTTCGGGTCTGCGGGCTCACTCGACTCGGGGCCTGGCTACATCCTGGGCTTTGTTCAAGGGTGTTTCCATCCAAGACATCTGTGCAGCAGTGAGCTGGTCCTCGCTGCTCACTTTTGTCTGCTTTTACAGGCTAGACGTCTCTGCTCCAAGCGTGGCCCGAGCAGTGCTGGGCACCTTGTTGAGTCGGGACTCCACCTGTTAAGTTCTGGTTGGTTGGTGATTTTCGAGATAAGCTCGTCTGGCAATACGGGAGCTAGAATTTCCCATAGTGAGACATCGAATGGAGGGTTATGAATGAGAACTATAGGTTACTTACGTAACCCCAGTACTAGAGTAACATGAAGTGAGATGTCTCACCAGACGGCCCTCCTTGCTATGGTGAAGCGAGAAGAGGTGCTTATTTTGAATGACGGATGCGTCGTGGCGCAAGCTACTTATAGGGGGTGATTCCCTGACGTTGACGGCAAGATCACCAGCCAATCAGGATTGGCGTAATGAGATGGATGCTTCTGTTTGCTCCGCAATGAGGCGCATCCCATAGTGAGACATCTCACTTCATGTTACTCTTAGTACTGGGGTTACGTAAGTAACCTATAGTATTTGCAGGAAAGTGATACATTGAGCAGAGGGAACAATGCTTTCAAGGTCTGAAACTAAACAAAACTGGCAAGGCAATGAACCTGTAAAATGCTCCTTTTAAGTTATAGTACTTCGTATATTGTTCATGGAATTCAAGGGAACCTAGGAGACTGCAAAGAGCAGTGTGCGCTGTGTTTCATTTTACAGGGCCTTTATGAGGCGGGGAGGATATTGGAAACACCTCTCAAGAAAATGCAATGATGCATATTGTCGAAGTTACTCGTGTAAAATAAAGTTCACACTACATTAGGCTGTGTTTCATTTTTATGAACACTGATAGCTACTTAGATTGGTAAGATACAGAAGCTGTGACTGCAACCAGCCAAATAGAGCTGTTGTTGGACTCAACATACTTTTTCCACACTTTTATTGTATTTATAATAAATCCTTAAGTTCTAGCAGATCGGTAATATTTCTCCCTATGTGTTGTATTACTCTGAACCTTCTGAAACGTCACCATCCTTCAGCAAAAAGCCTGTCCCGGAGCAGAAAGGAACAGTCGTAAAATATGTTCTGGTCTCGCTTCATCAGTTTTGGAATTTTATTTTCCTCATAAAGTAAATAAATTATTTTGTATTCCTACCTGCCTTCTTTCGCTCTGATCATTTGTCAGTCGCAAGTACACGCGTGCACGCGCACGCACGCACACGCTCACACACACACACACACACACACACACACACACACACACACACACACACACACACACACACACACACACACACACACACACACACGTAATCTATAAAAAGGACAGACTTCATAAAGATTATGTAGGATCTGCTACAACAGTGAATAAAGGACAATACTAAACTGAACACACAGGCTTTCTAAACATCATGATACATTGCTTGTTTGCCCCCATTTCACTATCGTACGGTGCGGTCTACAACGGTGCTGATTGTTTTGTGTCTGTTTACTCTGAACTCTTCTCTTCTCCTTCTTTTGTGAATGTGTTTATAGTATTTCCAGTGCTAGTTGTTTAGAACACAAAGCCAATAAACAGTTTGATAGAATGCACATTGTCCACCAAGATAACCACAACATAACTCATTCTTTGTTTTATTGCCAGCACTGTATGACTGCAAACTCCTATTATTTATGAATCGGGGACATGTGTGTTTTCATTTTATTACTGAATGTTGCTGTTTAACAATTAATCTGCTTCCACTTGGTAATCTACATCATTACATTCTGCCAAAACCTTCCCTCGCTGCATTTTTATAAAATGCAGGAAGCAGTTGTACTGTAGCCATGCTGCTTATTGCTGTCAACATTAGCGTTTGTTTTGTTTTGTTATATTGCATATTTTAAAGATGTAGTTTGAAAATACTGTGGCTGCATTCGACACATACTCATGACATTTATAGAGATCTCCACCAACAGTAAACTCATCACATGAGTTACTAGAACATTCACTCTCCCTGGCACTGACTGTGTTGTGCGCTTTGATTTGCATTCTTTGCTTTTGGTCTGCTGTCATTCAGCTGAGCCCCTTTTGTAATGATAACAGCATTTGTGTTTCGATCGGAAAGTGTCAGCAAACCTTTCCTACATAGGTTACATTCTGACTCTTAACAAATATGCTACACCAGCATTCAAAAGAATCAGTGTCAACACAGACTTTATGAAGAGTGCATCTAATGAATGTTCCCTTATTGATTAATGTGACAATCATTTTTGATTAATACATGTATAACTTGTAAGTTCACATTGACAAAGGTTCATACAAAACGTTCAAATTCTTCATAGGTCATGTCAAGTATATGTATGATCACTTGTTATCACATTGCACTATTGCACTATTTCTCTATTTTACAATTGTTTCTGTTTTATTGTGTAGCACTGTTAGTGGAGTTCCATTGTGACCTAAGATTTTCATCGACATAACTACACTGTAGCTTATTGTACGTATGACAAATACAAGCCTTGAACCTTGAAGTTAATGATTTCAAATGGAGCAAATCCTCTGGAAAAAGCAAATCCTCACATTTGAGATGCAATTGCAATTTTCTTTTTTTATAGCTCCATTTTGCAAGTGTTCAGGTTTATCAGGTTTTTCAAAAGCAAATCAAGGCTGAACCACTTTAACATGTAGCAACACCTCTCTACCACTCACTATGTTCCATTTTGAAAATGTCAGAACAGAGAAATTACATGCATTATTCCTTCAGGTTCTGTCACTTGACGGATTGATAAGTTGACAGACACACATTTCCTGATTCAATGTTCCTGTCCAGATTTCCTTGCGGGAACTAAATTTAATGACTCCACCTTATATGCGGGCCTGATCATTTACAGTTTTTTATCGAAAGGTCCATGCTCTTTTCAGATAAGTTTAATGTCCTGGTTGTGGTTTCATTCATATCCAGGCTGCCCAATTTCCTGCTTTTCGTCAATTTTTAACCAACTGTGTGTAGTATTGGCCCAGATCTTTCATTCTTATTCACATTATGTACTCCCCTTTGCCTCATTGGCATTGGCAGTAGACTGAGCCATTCCCAGCTGGCCCATTCTGAAAATGCTTACTGTAGAAACACATCGTCACAATAAAACAGACAGCTACCCCCTTGCCAGCTGTTCAGTCCTCACATTTACCTAATACAACCCCACTGAGTTTACGTTTTCCAAACACTAATGAGGAAATATTCCATGTTAAAAAGCGGATTGTATAAAGAGCGATTAAAACTTCTGTTGCATAAGTCAGTACAATCTCAGGGGGCGTATTTTCACTTATCTGATTTCTGGTTTTGCGGTTTACTACTATCAAGAGATGTGGCCATTAAGACACTTGTCGGATTCAATGTATAAGTCCAACTCCACGCCATCATGCTAGATAGACTCAGGGAGTGGGTAGGCATCTCAGGGTCTGCCCTCCAGTAGTTTGCCTCGTACCTCAGTGGGAGAAGTTTCTCTGTGGCGGTGGGCCCGTTCTCATCGCGCAGCACTCCCCTATCCTGCGGCCTGCCCCAGGGTTCTGTTTTAGCCCCCCTTCTTTTTGCCCTGTACATGCTTCCATTGGGCCGCTTAATTAGCCAATTTGAGGGTGTCAAATTGTCTCGTATCATTGCTATGCAGATGATATCCAGATATATTTCTCTTTCAAACCCGTCAAAATGGAGAATTTAAACACCCTGATCACATGTCTGTCTGCAATTGAGGAGTGGATGTCAAGCAACTTCCTACAGTACAGCTCAATGCATCAAACATGGAAGTCTTGATCTTAGCGGCTGATAGCATCGCCTCTAAGGTAGCAAGCCACCTGGGTTCATTTAGTGGTAATGTTAGGGCAAACATAAAAAACCTTGGTGTAACTTTCGATCAGTCTATGCTACTAGACAAACACATAAAACTCCTGACCCGTACCTGTTTTTTCCATCTCAGGAACATTGCCAAGCTCAGGGGGGTTCTATCCATGCCTTTATTTCATCCCGGCTTGATTATTCCAATGCTCTTTTTTCCTGCCTCAACAAAACATCAATAAACCGGTTACAACAGGTCCACAAATGCTGCAGCCAGATTGCTCACTCGGTCCAAAAAAACATGCCACATCACTCCGATCCTTTCTGCCCTGCACTGGCTCCCTGTCCATCTCAAAACCCATTTCAAAGTATTGGTCTTCACATATAGAGCTGTCCATGGCCAAGCCCCAGCCTACATTAATGACCTTATCCACCCTCACATCACAACCCGGGCCCTGGGGTCCTGTGAGCAAGGCCTCCCAAGGGTGCCCCGAACCAGGCTAAAGACTAAGGGGGACCGTGCCTTTGAGGCGGTGGCCCCAAGGCTTTAGAACAATCTCCCCCAGAAACTAAGAGCCTCTGCCTCAATAGAGATTTTTAAGGGGCAGTTAAATACCCACCTTTTCCGACAGGCCTTTGGGGCGCCAGAGGATGTGAGTTAGTACTAGCTGTCTTTCATTGGTGTTTTATCCTATGTGTTATCCTATGTGTTACCTGCTGTTGTTTTATGCCTTTTATTCTACATTTTATAGTTGTACTTTGGATTGTGTCCTGTGTACTGTACTGTAACGCACTTTGTACTTCCGTGTTGAGAAGCATGCTGTATAAATAAAGTTTAATAAAGTTTACTTACTTACTTATTTAAAACTGCAACATTTAAGAAAGGTAAAAGTAAGCAAAAAACATGAGAAAGTCATGTTTTTTGCTTACTTTTACCTCCTTCCTTAAATGTTTAATTTAACAGTGCAAGACTGCACTCCAATGCATTGTTTGTACCTGATTTATTTAAAGTAATTGGCAATGTGGACAAATCCAAGCCATAACTCCACTAAATGACATCTAGCTTCGCTAATTGTAGAAACACAATAACACTTTACTGAATGTGCTGTTGGCTTACTGTCAGGATTATTATGTCATGTCACGTTTCTATGTATAGGTGTGGGTGTGTCTCTGTTCTCCTTGTCATGTTTCCTCCCTGTATATTGTCTGGTCTTTTTTCCCTGTGTTTTCATGTCTGTCGTTAGTTTCCCTGGTGTGTCTAATTTCCTGAGGGTTTTCACCTGTCACTCCTTGTGTGTCTCCTGTGCTCATCAGTGTCAGCCCCGCCCCTGATTGTTCCCACCTGTGTCTTGTTACCCTGTGTTTAAATTCCCCTGTCTCCCAGTGTTCAGTGTCAGTTCGTTTTTCTCTTTTGCCCTGGAAGGTCTTGTTTCTTGTCATGGTCAGGTCTATGATTTTTGTCGATTGCCATGGTCAATGCTTTTCTCTTGCCACAGTCAGGTCTATGCTTTTTTAAGGTCTTGATAAGTCTGATCCTCACTATGTGAGCATTTTCATTTTTGTTCTCCATTTTGTAGAGATCATTTTTTGCTATTCATTTAAAAATAAAGTATCTTACAAATACTTTACCTCTGTCTCCCGGGGCGTGCAATTGGGTCCTAAGTGCCTGAGACCTTAACAGAACGAACTGACCATTATGGACCCAGCAGACTTGATGCTACAGGCGGAACGTCTTGGATACACTCTGGAGTACATTTTGTATATGTGGAAAGGCGCCTCATCTAGACGGGGTAGAGAGGCTGCGTTGATGGACGCACGTCAGGAGGTTGCTCGCAAGCCCTGGCTCTGGAGCTTGTTGCCCGAGTGGCTTAAGGTTTTCTCACATAGCCCTGAGTGCCAGTCTTCATGTTCTGACCCTTTCTTGGGGTCTGGTTTGGAGGTCCACGAAGCCTCCAAAAGACTCCTAAGAGACGCAAGGGTTCCAGCCCCAGTTCCGGCTCCAGAACCGGCCTACAAGGCCATGGATCCGTGCACCAGTACCGGCCCACGCAGCCATGCTTTCTTACTCCATTACCTGGCTTACACAGCCAGGGTCCAGGCTTCCGCTCCGCGCCCAGCAGCAATGGTTCCTGCTCCAGAACCGGTCCCCACAGCCATGGTTCAGGCTCCAGAACCGGCCCATGCAGCCATGGTCCCTGCTACAGAACCGGCCCACACAGCCATGGTCCCAGCAGCCATGGTTCCGGCTTCAGTACCGGCCCCAGTAGCCATGGTCCCAACTCCAGTTTCGGCTCCAGGACTGGCTCTCCGGCCGACGCCAGCTCCCCGTGTCCTGTCGGCGTACCGGCCGACTCCAGCACCTCGTCTCCTGTTGACTCTCCAGCCGACGCCAGCTCCCCGAGTCCTGTCGGTGTACCGGCCAACGCCAGCTCCCCGAGTCCTGTCGGCGTACCGGCCGACTCCAGCTCCTTGTCTCCTGTTGGCTCTCCAGCCGACGCCAGCTCCCTGTGTCCTGTCGGCGTACCGACCGACACAAGTCCCCTCTCGAGTCTCTTCTCAAGTCCCCTCTCGAGTCTCTTCTCAAGTCCCCTCTCGAGTCTCTTCTCAAGTCCCCTCTCGAGTCTCTTCTCAAGTCCCCTCTCGAGTCTCTTCTCAAGTCCCCTCTCGAGTCTCCTCTCAAGCTCCTACCCGAGTCCCCTCTCGAGTCTCCTCTCAAGCTCCTACCCGAGTCCCCTCTCAAGTCTCCTCTCAAGCTCCTACCCGAGTCCCCTCTCAAGTCTCCTCTCAAGCTCCTACCCGAGTCCCCTCTCGAGTTCCCTCTCAAGTCCCCTCTCAAGTCTCCTCTCAAGCTCCTACCCGAGTCCCCTCTCGAGTCCCCTCTCAAGTCTCTTCTCAAGTCCCCTCTCAAGTCTCCTCTCGAGTTCCCTCTCGAGATTCCTCTCAAGTCACCCCTCCAGTCATCTCTCGAGCCTCCTTCCGAGTCATCTCTCGAGCCTCCTTCCGAGTCACCTCTCGAGCCTCCTTCCGAGTCACCTCTCGAGCCTCCTTCCGAGTCACCTCTCGAGCCTCCTTCCGAGTCACCTCTCGAGTCTACTTCCGTGTCACCTCTCGAGTCCCCTCTCGAGTCATCTCTCAAGTTTCCTCTCCAGTTCCCTCTCAAGTCTCCCCTCGAGTCACCTCTCGAGTCCACTCTCGAGTTTTTTAATATGCCAAGATGTTCTTACTATCAACAGTTACTGGACATCCACAGAAACATTGTTTTTGAGGCAGTTATTTTAGCCTGGGATTCATTATATTTTGTGGAATCACTAGATTTTCTGTGGGGATTAAGTATTGGCACAAACTCTGTGAATACTAGTTTATGATAGGTTAATGGTTGTTTGTTTAGTAATGAGAAATGAGAAAAAAGTAGTAACGGCCAGACAGAGTGGTAGATTGATTCTTTTGAGTACACTTTTTTCATAACCGCAGAGGTGGTTTATCAAGTTCAGACCAGGACCACATTTTGGACAACGCAATGTTTAAATGGAATATTGGCGTTATGACAATAAACCTTAGCATCTATAGATTTTCAACATTACAATAAACATTACTTATAAAGGATTTATCTAATAACTCTATAACCTGGGCGTCAGTATCGTAGAGTGTTCCTCTAACAACTCCTTAACACAAGTGCCTGTACTGACTCAGCAGGGAATTTGGGATTACGTTGTGCGCTGAAAGCTTTTCACAGCGAATCATCCACTAACCATTGATCTGCTTTTGCTTCCAACAGAGATCATGACGACCGCCACCTCCCCCATCCTGTTGAAATGGGACCCCAAGAGTCTTGAAATCCGCACCCTGACTGTGGAGAGGCTTCTGGAGCCGCTGGTCACACAGGTAAAACAACTTACTCTGGGATGCAAGTACACCAAAAGAGTAGCCAAAGCACTTGAGATTTCATTTAATTTAATTTCAAACCTTTATTTAACGAGATTGGTCCCATTGAGATCATAGATCTCTTTTTCAAGGGAGACCTGCAGCATACTGTATAGGTTCCACATGAAACATAAAACAATAAAGGACATTATACATTATATTTACAGATTAGTTTTTAAGACAAGATAACAGGAGTCTACTGACTCACTAAAAGAGGTTTTTTTAGTATTAACACGAGACAAATCCTCATTTAACATTTTCTGATACTATTAAATGAATTGTTTACAATCTGTAGGCCTTCTACGTTTTGATTGCTTATACTTTGATGAACAAAACACTTTTCATTGGTCAGGAAAAAAGCACAATAAATACTTTGTGCTTATCTCTTTGCTATACTGCTTGTTGCAAAGACTCTGTTGGGTTAGTGCCAAAGACTGTGGTCCATTGTCACTGACTTTGTTTGGCTGTGAATTACAGTAGGGTTCGGTATGTTTTACATTATTCTGATTATGATTATATGTCTGAATGTTACTGAATCCGGGTGCTTTACAAGTTTATTTTAACTGCTGACATAAACATAAACCAATTTCTACTATTACAGTAATAGTAAACATATGTGGACTATCACAGAAATCCCACAACAAAATCCAGCAGACCTACTGACATTAGTAAAATAAACACAGACTCCAGGGGGACTGTACCTATTTATTCTGGAAAGACATCCTTGGCAACTGTCCTGTTTCTCCAGGATGTCTTCATAAAGCTGCTTCATGCAGGTTATGACTGAACCTCTGACAGTTGTGGTTTTTAGATTTTGAAAGGCTAGATTTACTCACAGCCTGGAACTCGGAACACAGCCTGTTTACTCTTCAGTCCCCTAGAGAATGTATGTATTGATTGAGGACTTGTTGCCAGCTGTATACCTGTTGCCACGGCAATACACTGCTTGTATCCACTTTTGTTTGCTTTTTTTTTTGGAAACAAGGGATTGCTAAAGTCTCTGGGTTTATCTGAACACACAAAACCTTTATATACCTACTTACAAATAATTCGTTTTGACTCAGAAGTGGGACTGAGTTATTTTATTAGTAGCTAGGAAGTCTCTAATGTACATCCACATGCACAGTCCTGAACAAAGCATGATACCGTCATAAAATAATATGTAAGTAAACCGAAACAGGATAGCTGCAAATAAGAGTAACACATGAATGCATTATTAACTGTTTTTTTATTGTTTTCAAAATATATTCTGACACCTTAGTAAACAACAAAACACAAATTTGCATTCATGCTGCATTCAATTAAGACATGAAAGTGCTTAATTCAACATTACAAATTCTGGTGAAAAAAACATAAGCAGGAAACAATCTTATTCTTATGAATCATAAAGTATTTCCAATCTTTCTGTGGTAGCCCATACTGTGCATCTGTTTGAATAGATATTATGTAATCCGCACAAAATAAACCCTCAACTTTTAGCTTTTTTTGTTTGGTAACCTCTTCTGTGTTATCATTTCCATATCAATGAGCCAACATAACCATAGCAAGGGCTCTGTATCAGTACGCTTTTGAATAAGGTATTTGCAGACATGGATGACTTGTTAAATACACATGGCAGCATTTAGTGCTGATGGGTAGCATGCTTAAATGCACATCCCGATCATCCTTGATACACACATTTCAATAGACTTGCGTTTTTGTTTGTATTCCATGATATTTCCTCAAACAGCACTTATTGTGCCAAGTCAAAAGAACATCTGTGGCAAATAATTAAAAAATACCATTAAAAGCACATCAAGCTACAACTGACTACAGGAGGAGTTGAGAATAACTTGTTCATTTTAGAGTATCTAAGTTGATTGTAGTTATTGCCACCATCCATCCTGTGTGACTTTATTGGTTTTGGGCACATTTACTTTTTCTGAATTGCATAAAACTTCCCATGAAACACCATCACTGTTTATTGGGAAGAGAACCGACATACAAGTCGTTCAATTGGCACAACCTACCCAGTTTGAATAGCATAGGCATGAAATATCAGAACAATATAATAATAGTTTCTGTCCATGGCTTCCTTCCTTGTTTTTCTTTCAAGCCACTAGACGCCTTAAACAGACATCTTTAACTCGTTTTCTTCCTTTATATTACTTGCAGTTGAAGAGTTGCTTGGCCTCCGATGGTTTTTAGATGATGTTATGCAATGTGTTTGCTCAAAATAAAATAACAAACTTTTAAATGTGCAACAAAGAAAATAGGCCTTTACAATATTCAAAACAAATAGGCTAAAATAACAAACAACTATTATTTTGTTCTTGATAAGGCTAATATAACTTAATAACTTAAAGGGTATGTACGATTCAAAACTGTTCCTCGACGGCATCTTTCTAGCATCATTGTAATTTTTTGAGCAGGCGCTGTGGGAATTGTAGTCTTTTAGTGTGTTGATTACAAACCTCAACATTTGGTGGCCTCTTATAAAACAAAAATACTGGCTCTTACGATGTCTGTAAGCTGCATCCTGCCTTTGTTCCCATGAGTGGTCACAGGTAGGTAAATGCTTTACTGTATGTTAGTATAACTTACATTTAATGAACTTCCTATTTTTACTCGGTGATACTTATTTATCTTTTTCTATAGCATTGCCTAACTCCCCTTACAACAAATTATGCATTTTATTTAAAAGAATAACATGTTTCTTTGACATCTTAATATCTATTTTCTTCCTTTAACTGTTTCGCAGCAGTTAATATTAATTATTTCCGACAGCTCTATACTAAGCTCTCTACTCTATACTACAAAAAGAGAAATCATTCAGATGCATGTCTTGCAATTAAAATTATTTTTGACTTTGATTAAACCGATAAAAGTTTGCTATGCATCTTATATAGATGATCTGTAATTTAATTTTCTCCCCCAGCGGAAAGTTACCTGTTCATTTGGGGATATTACAATAGGAATTCATAATCTACTTTACTGCATGATCATTAGTAAAATGCTGCAACAAAGATGATATTGCGGCGAAATGCACCTGGGAATGAGAAAAACCAAACAGCAAACGCTAGTAATTCATCTTGACTGCACTTGCATTCGAAGTTTGAACTGAAATGAATGATGCACTGTGCTTGTTTTTTCTGTCAATTTGTTTGATTCAGTGTTTTGGGTTGAATAAAAGGTTACCCCAGGAGGATAGAAAACATGCTCACCCTGACATTGCTTGAGATAGCAAGCTCATTTATCATGGCCCAGCTCCCCCTCCTGTTGGAGTACTGGGCAAGTCCATAGCTAATAACACTGAGGGGCTTATTTTATCATTGAGTATGAAGGCCTGTGATATAGTAAAACATTTTATACTGCAGGAGCTAGCAATATTTTCTAAAGAATTACAGGGAGAAAGCCTTGAGAGGCAGGTAGAAAAAAGAAAAAAAACCGGGTACTTCAAGGTTAGCTGTTTGCATTTGCAGTCAACTTTATGTATCTTGGTATAAAAATATTGTTATAATGGAGGAGCCTTTGACATAACCAAATGATGACAAGTTTGCCACATGGAGACATGTTAGCTTTAACAAGCTGTTGGGATACTTAATGGATGCTCTAATGCATTGGCTCCTGATGTCCTCCATTACAGTATGTACATATTTTTGAAACTCATTAAATATATATATATATATATATATATATATATATATATATATATATATATATAGAATATGAATGTGTGTACAATGCCATTTAATTCTCTCTGTATTGTTTTCCAGGGTGTTCACTAAGGAGATGTTCTGTTTATTTCAGACAAATACTTGTTGTTACGTCCCCACTAGGGATGAGGACATGCAACACACACCAGTTGGAATTGGTATAATTATAAATGGTTTATTTTAAATAGCAAAGGTAAACAAAATGGCAGGCATGCAGCCTGGAACAACAAAAAGAGCACAGGAACCAAACAAAAGGAGGACTCTAACAGAAGGAGTCTATTTGCATACAAGAAAATAACACTAAATAAGAAACTAAACAAAACCTCACTTTAAAAGTGGTACAACTAACACAAATAATCTATACAAAAACACAGTTAAACTAAAGGCAACAGTCACAACATCCTAAACTACTATAGACGCTACTCGCACACAATATCACACGGAGATGGGCACACAAGTTTAACCACAGTTCTAAGGACCAAGTAGCGAGAGGCGTCCGTCCCACATCACAGAGCCTCCAGAGTGATGATTGTCCCCAGGCTTTGAAGTAATCTCCAGCAGGTGCACGCCGGCTGTGCGCGCTTGCTGTGCGCTGCGATTGGAGTGCGTCGGGCCCGGCGTGCTCCAATCACAATCCTCCGGGGCCGGACCAGGAGATGGCAGCCAATGACGTCAGGGCAATCGCACTGCTCATTTACATACAACATAGATTAACACAATAAAGACGACCCGGAAGGCAGCAGCCGTAACACTTGTATTCTCAGATGTTGGCATTACAATCAACTGTCTAGACAGAATAGTCTAGTAAGTAATATGCAATTTTTTTTTTTACATATCAGGACATAGTTTTCAAATAAATAAGTGACCCGTTATCCCTAGAAGCAGAGATGGGGTCGTTACTAAAAAAAAGTAATATATTACATATTACATATTACTTTAAAAAAAAAAGTAATATATTACACTACTTCGTTACTATCTACATAAAGTAATTCGTTACTTTACTCGTTACTTTACTCGTTACTTTACTCGCAGGGCCGGCCCGCCCCTCCCTACAGGCAGATCACGCAGACTGCTAAAGTTTCAAATGTTCTCTTTAGTTCAGTTTCCATTGTCGCATAAGACTGATCCAGATAGCTCCTGAATGTTTTCCTATCTGACCGTGGCTGTCCTCTGTCTCCTGCTATCTGACCGTGGCTGTCCTCTGTCTCCTGCTATCTGACCGTGGCTGTCCTCTGTCTCCTGCTATCTGTATATTTTGCGCAGTCTATCTCTGCTCACACTGTTGCGTCAGCGTGTTCTCCTGCGTGTTGGCCATGTGTTGCACTGGAGCCAGACTTCAGCCGAGCACGTACGAACTGCGCATGCGTGAGTGGCAATAACTCTCCTTACCAGCAGGCAGCGGTAGTGTGTATTCGTCATTCAAAACAAGCAACAACCGGAAAACAGAGAAGAAGAACTACGTGTGTGTGTGTGTGATATAAATAAACAACAGCTATGTGCGTTAGCTTCACCTAGCATGTGTTCTTTGCAGGTGTTTGTTGAGGTTTGATTATGACTGATTTTAGAAAGTAACGAAGTAACGCGTGTCGGGGCAATGTTAGTAACTGTAGTGTGATTACTGGATTATAAAAGTAGCGCGTTACACTACTCCGTTACCGACAAAGTAATATTATTACAGCTCTGCCTAGAAGCCAACAATAGAATATTGCAATGTTTAATGCTTTATATATATATATATATATATATATATATATCCCCCTAGAAGCCAACAATAGAATATTGCAATGTTTAATGCTTTATATATATATAAAGCATTAAACATTGAAATATTCTATTGTTGGCTTCTAGGGATAACAGGTCACTTATTTATTTGAAAACTATGTCCTGATGGGTAAAAAAAAATTGCATATTACTTACTAGACTATTCTGTCTCGACAGTTGATTGTAATGCCAACATCTGAGAATACAAGTGTTACGGCTGCTGCCTTCTGGGTCGTCTTTATTGTGTTAATCTATGTTGTATGTAAATGAGCAGTGCGATTGCCCTGACGTCATTGGCTGCCATCTCCTGGTCCGGCCCCGGAGGATTGTGATTGGAGCACGCCGGGCCCGACGCACTCCAATTGCAGCGCACAGCCGGCGTGCACCTGCTGGAGATAACGTCAAAGCCTGGGGACAATCATCACTCTGGAGGCTCTGTGATGTGGGACGGACGCCTCTCGCTACTTGGTCCTTAGAACTGTGGTTAAACTTGTGTGCCCATCTCCGTGTGATATTGTGTGCGAGTAGTGTCTATAGTAGTTTAGGATGTTGTGACTGTTGCCTTTAGTTTAGCTGTGTTTTTGTATAGATTATTTGTGTTAGTTGTACCACTTTTAAAGTGAGGTTTTGTTTAGTTTCTTATTTAGTGTTATTTCCTTGTATGCAAATAGACTCCTTCTGTTAGAGTCCTCCTTGTGTTTGGTTCCTGTGCTCTTTTGGCCTTTTTGTTGTTCCAGGCTACATGCCTGCCATTTTGTTTACCTTTGCTATTTAAAATAAAACATTTATAATTATACCAATTCCAACTGGTGTGTGTTGCATGTCCTCATCCCTAGTGGGGACGTAACAAGTATTTGTCTGAAATAAACAGAACATAGGAGATGTTCTGTTTTGACTGAGGAGCAGTCAAAACCCTGGAAAACAATACAGAGAGAATTAAATGGCATTGTACACACATTCATATTCTGAGACAGTTATGCACATTGTATCCAAACAGCTACAAAACTACATTTCTGTAAAATCTATAAGCTATTAAATAAATGATCCCTCTGTATCATGCCATGCATCATCAAAGATATATTTGCACATCATTGCATATTAAACTCAAATGTTAAATTACTTTTCAAAAGAGACTAATGGGACTTCAGCACAGGCAAATATTACTTCGGAGTCTACTGGAAGAGAGCAGTGAAAATGAATGAGCCTTGCCACTTAATGAGTCTTTGTGCTGGTCCTTCTGATGCAGTAGATCATATATCTGGTAAATATAAGTTTGCTGATCCCAAAACTCACATCAGTGTCTCGTCAGGTAGATTTTCTCCTGTAACCCTTTCACAGCACGAGCTGCTAATGAGGTAAAAAGCTCCCCAACCATAGTTTCCAGGGTGAGAGGTGTAGAGAGGCTTCATCATTTATGGTGAACTGCCAGACAGTATTTCATCAGAGAGAAGACACCTCTCTTCTCCGTTGTCTCACTCTCTCCCGTTCACACACACACACACACACACACACACACACACACACACACACACACACACACACACACAGCTAGAGGAGTTGCCTATACTTTCTTCTTTTCTATAAGATTTAATTCAGTAAACCAATATGTAGCTTTGAATTAAAACTGCACAGTAATAAACTCAGTTCCTATTAAATGAATAGTCTTTAAAAAAATAAAAAAATACTGATACAATTTTGGTGGAAAAAGTGATTGTACCCCATTAATAATTTAACAACCCCTCAGAAATATATTGTGTCGCTTTGACAGGGGGCCTGATCCCTACGATGGAAACCACCACTGTATCTAAAGTAGTTAAACATCCAGCTACAGACAAATGTTACACATTTGCCAAATAATGATAAATCATAGGGGCAGTTTTTCTGCAAAATTAGTACCTTTCCTTTTGATACTTAAACACATTAAAAGATCATATTAAAAGTTATAGTAACATATTTAAATCACTTTTACTTATGTGTGGTTTTTAAATGCTGGACTTTTACTTTTAAAGGAATATTTTTGGTATTGATAGTTGACTTAATTCAATCAAAGGGTCAGAGTATTTCTTCCACCACTGATCTATCCAATATATATTTACCATTCTACCTATATTATTTAAGCAAAGCATGCAATACGCTTTTTTTTTTGCATTCCTGCTCTCAAAGTCGGTCTGGGTTTGAAAGTGATATGAGCAAACACTTTCTGATCTCTTCCCCCTAATGCTGCCTCTTCGGTAAGATGCCAACCTACGGGATGTTAGGTCATTAGGTCTTTGTGATGCTACACCAGAGAAGAAGCTTCTTTCTTCCATACTTGCTCTTGATACTCTAGAAGTCATCACACAGCCATAACTCAAAATGTGCTACATGCACAACACCGTCTGGTCCAGCAGACACTGTGGTTGGTTCCTCTTCCATTGTCACATGAGTGAAAGTGAACACTTATTAACAAACTGAGGATAACAAATCTTTATCTTGACGGATATAGTTAATTAACACGACATGCGTAGAAACAGTTTGTGTTGTTGCTTGTCTAAATTCACATAAATCATTGATTAGTTGTGTTTGGGAGACACGGCAAAACAGTATTTTTAAAATGTGGTTTCTTGGTCATTAGGTTGCGAGCTATGATTCCTTGGCATATTGACTGAAATTGTAGTGGTGTAGCCGGACACCTGAGGGGCAGAGTTGGCTGTCAGGAGTGGATGCTTTAGCCGCCTTTGTTTTTGTGTATCATCCAAGCCCAAGGTTTGGCTCATTGCATTGGTTGGCACCTGGCACACACACACACACACACACACACACATACACACACATGCTCTAGTCAAGGGGCTTAACATAAAGGGAGGGGAGACGACGGCGGCGAGGGGATTAAGGCTTCATGCTGCATCACTGTCATAATCCATTAAACTAGCGGAAAATCAGGAAGCTGGACCTCAAACAGACACTTTTTGGAGGCAAAAAGTGAGGCTATACTTCTCGTAAAAGTTTTGACTAAAACCAGTCACTCTCAGGAGTTGGAAAGTTGCATTTTCGAATATAACAACAGCTTGTTAACAGCAGAAGCCTCTTTTTAAGGAAAATCTAAACGTGTGATTTTGTTTAATGACGAAATGGATAACGAGAGTCTTTAACTTCATATTTGAAAGTCATGCCAAAAAAAGGGGAATTTCACTGGATTTGAAGATGTGAAAACCTCCACTCTTTGTACTTTTTTTTATGTCCCTTGTTTGAATTTGGACGAGAGGATTTCTAAGAGTTTTTGAACCCTGTGAGAGGCTATGATTTTCAAAGGCAGACTTGAACCCCTGCTTTTTGGCCTGATACTTATCGGACACTTATTATGTTACAGGAAGCAATGCTTAAATGAAGCTGGAACAGGGAAAATGAATAGGGCAGCTGAAAAGACAGTCATTTTTTACTAAGGCATGGTCAAAAGTTGATTTAACCTTATAACAATTTAAAAAAATGCTATTTTATTTATTGATGCCTTTAATGTGATAAGCACTTTTCTGATCAAAGTTTGCAATAATCAAACATCTTCCACTCAAACAGTCATATATTGATGACATATCTAAATCTAAGTTGATTAAACATCCAGTCAACACGATTTTAATAAGAATTTGCTCTCTTCCAGCTTTGGCACCACACATGTGATGCATTAGATCTCCTCTGTTGTTGCCTCAGTTGACCCTCCTGCCTCACATGATATACCCCAGGGAATGCTTAGCGTGCATCTTTGATGGCCTTCACAGTGAAACATTTTATTCAACAGTGGCCAGAAGGAATGCAACATTAATATTTATTTGATATTGTGACTTACATTAATGTTTATTTACAATAGGTATGGAAAACATCTACAGTTGGGAACTCCACCTGCATGACTTTCATGACACCCTTATATTCAACATTTGCTCAGATGTAGGTCTAGTGAAAAAAAACCTTCTATTTATCATAGTTTTATTAGACCCTAAGTGTTTAATTTATTTTCTTTTTCCTATATTTGGGTATTCTGTTTGAAGATAGACACCTTTAGTAAATCAGTCTTGGTCAAAATCCCTTGCATATTAATCCAAACATACGGCAGTTAGCCGGTGCATTTATTTCTCAGCTACAGTATTTTGGCAGTGACCCCTCTCTGGACTCCCTGTTTGCATGTTCTGAAAATCAATACGGTGTTGTTTTCTATGCAGCTCAACACAAGAGGTCTTGACGTCCATTACAGTGCATGCATTTAATGGCACTTACTTCTCTGTCCTTATCTGTTGCTCTCTTATTCTGTGATTCTGTGTCTGAAATCATGCATTGAAAGTAATACTTGAATTGTACACAGTAGCATGATAAGGATGACAGCTGTGTCATTATGCAGAGTGCCCCCTGTTAGCTTCTGCCTTCTCATTACCTCTGCTAGGGCCTCGGGGTCAGTTGTGGATCTTGTGAAACACACTTTAATCTGTCTTCGGGCTGTGTTTTCTGACACCTTGCTATGTCAGCATATGGCATGCCCCAGGGTTCTGAACAGCAGCCATGCACAGATGCCGAGTGCCCGCTCTTTCTCTGCTTTCCTACCATGGAAGATAAATCAAATCAGAACACATATTTTAAGAAACAACCACCTTTTGAGCATTATTTTCACAAGTATTGAGTAAGTCAAAAACATCCTTTCTTTATATTTTGTGTTGCTTCTTTTGGTTATTCATGATCTTAATCACTAGAAAACCTGTACCATAAATACTTCCCTAGTATTAGCTCATAGTAAATGTGATTGGACAGCACTGCTTGTTTTTTCTTGTAGTGCATTCACTTTTCAAGTTTCTCCATCACTAATAAGTTTTATATACATTTAAATATAAATGTAACTAAATACTTTGGTGCGATGGAGGTTAAAGAGTCACAGCAGACTTCTAACAACAAATAGGACTCGGCCTTAGTAAACCGCGTGGAGACTGAGAGCTACCTAAACACCCCAAAAAGCAGACGTTTAACTTGTTGATCTTTGGTGTTAATATTCAATGTCTCCAGCATTCTATTAGTGTCCGTTATTGTGAAGGAGAGCTATCATGCATGCATTAAACCACTTTACTGCTATACTATGCATGGGTAACTGTGACATGTCAACATATCTTCTATCAACATAGCTCAGCTTCTCTTTGAAACAATTTCGGTTTTAAACTTGACATTTTGAATTAATGATGTATTTATGTAAATAATGAGTATATGTTGGTTGACAGTGACTCAGTCGTTTTTGTCTCAAAATGTTGGGTGGTATTCTCTGCATCATTTATGGAAATGAAGGAACACTTAATCTCTTCTTATCTAGCTCTCAAGGCCTCAGTTTCCATTACGCTTCTTGATAACGTTTTCTAAAAGCATTTACTCAATAAAGAAAATACTTTATTTAAAACTTTTATAAATGAGAGAGAGGGAGAGAGCCAGGAGAGAGAGAGGGGAGAGTGTGGATGTTTCTATATATTCATTATTGAATACGCCCTGTCTCATGCCTGAAAGCTGTGGGAGCTGCAGAGGAGAGTTCAAGGTCAGTACTGTATGCCTTGTATTGTCTGGTAGCATGTGAACCAGGACATTATTGGAACAAGGCTTTAACATTTACTCACCACAGCCGATGACATACTTTACTTTATTAGTTCCCTGGCCTGACACAACTGACATAATGTCACTCAGTTTATGCTGTGAAAATGCTAGAAGAGTAAAAAATCTGATCCATTTGGGACCTTCAAAGCACTCTGACTTTGTGCCAGCAGGGGTCTTCCAGGGCCTCCCCTGTTCTGCCATGTGTGAAAGAGTAAGACAGAGAGGAAGAGGATGAAAGGGAACGAAGCAGACGGATCATCTGGGATTCTGATTGTCTGCATATTTGGCTGGGAGCAAGATCAGTACAGATGTATTCTAAATGAGGCCAAATAGTCATAAATGCGTGTCTACTTTTTACTCTCTTTATTTTTCATATGCATGTGCACTTTCTTCAATACAGCCCTTTTCTTCCCGTATGACCTATAAATGGAGTTAACTTGACAAACGTCTTATTATTTTAGAGACAAAACAATCCCATTCCGATGCATAATTTACTCGCCTAGTTCCACTGCTTAACTACGTTGCTCTATAGATCTCCTTTAAGGTTTGTCGCTTTTTGCTGAGTTTTGTATTTACTTAGAGGCAGAGTCAGTGTTCACTATAAACTGGCTACAGTTCCCTGAAGGTAATGATTTGATAATCCTGTAAGAATGTGCCTCACTGTGCTTGCATAAGTTTGAACACATTAATTACTTTCGTCTTTATTGGGTGAATATTCCTTCTACGCATTGCATCTATTACATTATTAAAAGTAACTCTGGAGATAATCCTATGAATATTAACAGATTAAGTCCATTCAGTAGTGGTACTTGAGTTTGAAACCTGCATGAATGGATGACAGTTATTTCTACGTATATTTTCCACATTTTTTCTTTTTAATGCTATTTTATTTCTATTTCAGAAATATGTTGGATTGTTTATTTCTAGTGTCTTAATTTCTCTTATGTACATTGCCTTGTTTTTTATGCTGTTGCAACGCAAACATGTCCCAGATTTTGAACAGTAAAGTACTTATCTATCGATCTTATACTTCTCAGAGGAGTTGTCATCTATAAAGCAACATTTTAATTTAGGTTTTCTAATGATTTTGCGGTGTCAAAATATCAACAATAATTACCAAGCTGTCATGTACCAAAACATATTGTGCTGTTGTGCATGTTGCTCTGGTCTATTCTTTTTTTTTTTTATTTCCCATCCTTGCCTCAGACCCTGAACTGGAAAATCAATTTTCCATCCATTTCCAAACACAATCTTAAATAATTAGGTCCACTTTCTGTTGCTAGTAGTAACCCTTACTTGCAC